>NW_028260935.1:0-5000 GCF_056163025.1 Triticum urartu | reverse complement strand
ATCCGATTTGTCAAAGGGATTGGATTGGTGACTTACCCATTCAGTGACTTTGGCACTGGACGTTCCAAAAACGGGTACTATCGGATCGGGTGAATTAGAGAATAGACAGAGGTCCGTTGGCATTTCAGCCTTTCTTCTCCTTTCAGGGCCTATCCGAAAGAGAATCCAGTACCTCTTGGTCCTGAATATCAGAATAGGACGAACGAACCGGCCTCCGCGGATATCTTTGCTTCGGAACAAAACCCTGCAATCAAATAGATTGTCCCAAGGGCGCCATATTCTAGGAGCCCAAGTTATGCTATTGAAAATTCGTTCCTCTAGCAGTTCCGGTTTGAGCATTCCGTTCCCTTTTTCAAACTCCACTTCTTTTCATATAGCAATCCCTGATCAAAGAGAGAACAATATCCATTTCAAAACATTTCTAACAGATTCCTTAGTTCGGACCGACGAAGTAATGTCACTCGACTATTATCAACCTGACTGCAATCTTTTTCTGTCGGTAAGGATTGCACCAGAGCACCTTCTACTTCTAATAGGCCATGAACTATAGATAGAGAAGAATCATTCTGAGCGAGTACATAAGAAGCGATCCACTTTTTTTCATCGGTTCCAGGGGAAGACCAAAGATCTTGCGCGGCAGGTCCGCCAGAAAAACTCAAAAGAGAAAGAAGTCTCGTTAATCTCTTCATGCTCGTTCCAAGTTCGAAGTACCTTTTGGCCAAAGAAAAACCCGCTTCCTGACACGATTGCCTCTTTATCTTTATATAGATAGATTCTATGGGGTTATTACTTAGTAAGTCTATTTTGTACAAGAGCCCCTCCTATCTGATAGAAAAGGGTCCCATGATCCCGAGCCGATCTTACCTTGGCTCGCAAACCCCAAGTTTGTCTATGAAGAGCTAATCTAATTGTATTTTTTTCTAGAATGGATTTCTTATGTGGAATACTAATGGATAGGGCTTCGTTGCTAAGTGCTACAAGATCTAGTGCACTGGAACTCGTGGTTATGGACCCGAATCCTTTAGTATGGAACATTGTCTTTTCCAAGTAAAAACCCCTAGTATATGAAAGAATGAAAAGGTGCTTTCGTTCTTGTGGAATAAGAAGCCCTCGTACCTTAATGAAAGGAAAATCGTAATTTTTCGTTAGGTATTTGACCAAATAGGATCGTCCAGTTCCTACAGAACCTATCACTAAAATACCCGATAGGGCTAAGCGGAACGAAAAGGGTTTTCCATGAGATGGTAAATGAAAACGATTAGTCCCACACGAGGTTTGGGAATAAGTGATTGTCTGATAATGAGCAAGGAATATACGTCTTTCTGCTAAAGAGGATCTATTAAACTCATAATTCATTAGATCCTTGTTATCAATGCCAACTAGGTATCATAAGTAAATGGATCCCGGTTGTTCAATCCTTTGATAACCAAGGTCATTCTTTGCTAAAGAGAAATGATCACTATGAGTCAGACTCAATAGAATTGGATCCATTCCAAATAGCGAGAATTAGGATTCTTGATCCCTCTCAATCTCTCTTTCAATTCGAGGATCCAGAGAGGTGTTTTCATAGTCATCTCCGAATATTTGCCATCTCGGAATATTTTCGATTTCATTTTTCTATGATATGTCTTTCTATATGAAAATTGGTTATTTACGATGTACGATGATCCCTGTTAAGCATCCATGGCTGAATGGTTAAAGCGCCCAACTCATAATTGGTAAATTTGCGGGTTCAATTCCTGCTGGATGCACACGAACGGGAACATTCCATAAGTCTATTGGAACTGGCTCTCTATCCATGGAATCTCATCCATCATCCATACATAACGAATTGGTATGGTATATTCATACCATAACATAAGAACAATAAGAACTCGAATTCTTATCGATACTGGAACTCAGAGCATAGGAGGGAAAGTCGATTTATGGATGGAATCAAATACGCAGTATTTACAGAAAAAAGTCTTCGTTTATTGGGAAAGAATCAATATACTTTTAATGTCGAATCGGGATTCACTAAGACAGAAATAAAGCATTGGGTCGAACTCTTCTTTGGTGTTAAGGTGGTAGCTGTGAATAGCCATCGACTACCTGGAAAAGGTAGAAGAATAGGACCTATTCTGGGCCATACAATGCATTACAGACGTATGATCATTACCCTTCAACCGGGTTATTCTATTCCACTTCTAGATAGAGAAAAAAACTAAAGGAGAATACTTAATAATACGGCGAAACATTTATACAAAACACCTATCCCGAGCACACGCAAGGGAACCGTAGACAGGCAAGTGAAATCCAATCCACGAAATAATTTGATCCATGGACGGCACCGTTGTGGTAAAGGTCGTAATTCCAGAGGAATCATTACCGCAAGGCATAGAGGGGGAGGTCATAAGCGCCTATACCGTAAAATAGATTTTCGACGGAATCAAAAAGACATATCTGGTAGAATCGTAACCATAGAATACGACCCTAATCGAAATGCATACATTTGTCTCATACACTATGGGGATGGTGAGAAGAGATATATTTTACATCCCAGAGGGGCTATAATTGGAGATACTATTGTTTCTGGTACAAAAGTTCCTATATCAATGGGAAATGCCCTACCTTTGAGTGCGGTTTGAACTATTGATTTACGTAATTGGAAGTAACCAATTAGGTTTACGACGAAACCTAGAAATCGATCACTGATCCAATTTGACTACCTCTACGGGATAGACCTCAACAGAAAACTGTTGAGTAACGGCAGCAAGTGATTGAGTTCAGTAGTTCCTCATAGAAAATTATTGGCTCTAGAGATATGGTAATATGGAGAAGACAAAATTGTTTGAAGCACGCACAGAACCGGAAGCGCCCCTTGTTTCAAAGAGAGGAGGACGGGTTATTCACATTTAATTTGATGGTCAGAGGCAAATTGAAAGCTAAGCAGTGGTAATTAAGACCCCCGGGGGAAAATAGGGATGTCTCCTACGTTACCCATAATATGTGGAAGTATCGACGTAATTTCATAGAGTCATTCGATCTGAATGCTACATGAAGAACATAAGCCAGATGACGGAACGCAGAGACCTAGGATGTAGAAGATCATAACATGAGCGATTCGGCAGATTTGGATTCCTTTCCTATATATCCACTCATGTGGTACTTCATCATATGATTCATATAAGATCCATCTGTCTAGAGATCGTCATATACATCTAGAAAGCCGTATGCTTTGGAAGAAGCTTGTACAGTTTGGGAAGGGGTTTTTTGAGAGAAAAGAAGAATCTACTTCAACCGATATGCCCTTAGGCACGGCCATGCATAACATAGAAATCACACGTGGAAGGGGTGGGCAATTAGCTAGAGCAGCAGGTGCTGTAGCGAAACTCATTGCAAAAGAGGGTAAATCGGCCACTTTAAGATTACCATCTGGGGAGGTCCGTTTAGTATCCCAAAACTGCTTAGCAACAGTCGGACAAGTGGGTAATGTTGGGGTGAACCAAAAAAGTTTGGGTAGAGCCGGATCTAAGTGTTGGCTAGGTAAACGCCCCGTAGTAAGAGGGGTAGTTATGAACCCTGTGGACCACCCCCATGGGGGCGGTGAAGGGAAAGCTCCCATTGGTAGAAAAAAACCCACAACCCCTTGGGGTTATCCTGCGCTTGGAAGAAGAACTAGGAAAAGGAAAAAATATAGCGATAGTTTTATTCTTCGTCGCCGTAAGTAAATACGTAACTAGGAATATGGAAAATTGCATTTTTGGAATTTGCAATAATGCGATGGGCGAACGACGGGAATTGAACCCGCGCATGGTGGATTCACAATCCACTGCCTTGATCCACTTGGCTACATCCGCCCCTTATCCAGCTAAAGGATTTTTTTCTTTTTTCCATTGATCATTATTCTATTTATTCTGACCTCCGTACTTCGATCGAGATATTGGACATAGAATGCCACTCTTTAAAAAGGAAAAAAGGAGTAATCAGCTGTGACACGAAAAAAAACGAATCCTTTTGTAGCTCATCATTTATTGGCAAAGATAGAAAAGGTCAATATGAAGGAGGAGAAAGAAACAATAGTAACGTGGTCCCGGGCATCTAGCATTCTACCCACAATGGTTGGCCATACAATCGCGATTCATAATGGAAAGGAACATATACCTATTTACATAACAAATCCTATGGTAGGTCGCAAATTGGGGGAATTCGTGCCTACTCGGCATTTCACGAGTTATGAAAATGCAAGAAAGGATACTAAATCTCGTCGTTAACTGAATTCTGAATAGAAAGATTAAGAAGAAAAAAAGATTCAAAATAAAGACAGAAATACCCAATATCTTGCTAGAACAAGATATTGGGTATTTCTGTCTTCAAAAATTCTTATATGTTAGCAGAAAAACCTTATCCATTAATAGATGGAACTTCAACAGCAGCTAAGTCTAGAGGGAAGTTGTGAGCATTACGTTCGTGCATTACTTCCATACCAAGGTTAGCACGGTTGATGATATCAGCCCAAGTATTAATAACGCGACCTTGACTATCAACTACAGATTGGTTGAAATTGAAACCATTTAGGTTGAAAGCCATAGTACTAATACCTAAAGCAGTGAACCAGATTCCTACTACAGGCCAAGCAGCCAAGAAGAAGTGTAAAGAACGAGAGTTGTTGAAACTAGCATATTGGAAGATTAATCGGCCAAAATAACCATGAGCAGCCACAATATTATAAGTTTCTTCCTCTTGACCAAATTTGTAACCCTCATTAGCGGATTCATTTTCAGTAGTTTCCCTGATCAAACTAGAGGTTACCAAGGAACCATGCATAGCACTGAATAGGGAACCGCCGAATACACCAGCTACACCTAACATGTGGAATGGATGCATAAGGATGTTGTGCTCTGCCTGGAATACAATCATAAAGTTGAAAGTACCAGAGATTCCTAAAGGCATACCATCAGAAAAGCTTCCTTGACCAATAGGGTAAATCAAGAAAACAGCAGTAGCAGCTGCAACAGGAG
>NW_028260934.1:0-35587 GCF_056163025.1 Triticum urartu | reverse complement strand
TTAACCCCTAAGGAAGCACTTTATGAGGCTTCTCGTAATTTGATTGATTTATTTCTTCCTTTTCTACACGCGGAGGAAGAGGGCGCTAGTTTCGAAGAAAATAAAAACAGGTTTACTCCACCCCTTTTTACTTTTCAAAAAAGATTAACTAATCTAAAGAAAAACAAAAAAGGAATTCCATTGAATTGTATTTTTATTGATCAATTAGAATTGACTTCTAGAACGTATAATTGTCTAAAAAGGGCCAATATACATACACTATTGGACCTTTTGAGTAAGACTGAAGAAGATCTTCTGAGAATTGACAGTTTTCGTATGGAAGATAGAAAACATATATGGGACACTCTAGAGAAGCATCTCCCAATTGATTTACTTAAGAATAAACTCTCGTTTTAAATCCATTGCAATTTTTTTTCTTCTTCTTTTTCGAGTTAGAATAAAAAGAAAACAATTTAGCATCTTTGGTACAATCTATATTTTCGCGAAATGGATCATAATAAAATGGATTTTAGGTATCTAGGGAAGATTCACTTGGAAGTAACTATTTCCTAGATACCTATGGTACTTCACGGTTGAATGAATCAAAAAATATCTAAAAAAGACCTAAAGTTAATGATTTATCAATGGGTAATGTTGCTCCAATACCTAACCAAAGAGCTACTACAGTACCGATTAAAAAAACGGTCGTAGCTACTGGGCGGCGAAATGGATTTTGGAATTTATTGACATTCTCTAGAAAAGGTACTGTCAATAAGCCTGTTGGCACAGAAACCATTAAAAGAACGCCCAATAACTTATTGGGTACCGTACGGAGTATTTGAAACACGGGAAAGAAGTACCACTCGGGTAATATTTCCAGAGGAGTTGCAAACGGATCTGCCGGTTCACCAATCATTGATGGCTCGAGAACCGCTAAACCTACATTACATGCAATAGTACCTAGAATTACTACTGGAAAAATATATAAAAGATCGTTGGGCCATGCGGGTTCCCCGTAATAATTATGTCCCATCCCTTTAGCTAATTTAGCTCTTAATACAGGATCATTTAAGTCTGGTTTCTTTGTTATTGGGATAGGTGAACTCTTTAGGATCCATCCCCCAAAGGAACCGGACATGAGAATTTATCATCATCCGGCTCGAGCAAGAGTGAAAGAAATAAGACCGCGGAAGATCCTTAATAGAATTAAGGTTTATAATGACTCAATGACTCTAGGCAAGAAAAGCTTTATCAGATTCTCTTTTCCGAAGTTGCACCTACAACTACTCATTGAAAATAATCCTATTCTTATGGGTAAATGCTCAATATCCAAGTGGGCTTACAAATTTGATCATGATCAATTGCTTTGTGGATTGTCTCATGTCTCTTGATTAGTTGGTATTTATCCCCTCAATATCGCAAGTTTCTTACCTCCAAACAAAATATTTACTTGTTACTAATAAAAAATCAAAAAGTTTAGCCTACATTCTTCCTTAGATCCCTTCTTTTACTCCGATAGTATTGCGGATCACAATCGATGCAAAGAAAATGAATGCATTTCCATACTATAATAAAAAGGTAAGTGTAATAAATAGAGAACTGGATCATGTCACATGACTTATTCCATTTCTACTCTATGGGATCTTACGGAGCCTGTTCATGGATGACATGGTTGCGGTATGATCATAGAAGATATTCTCCTCAAGTGAACCAGCCTATCCTTCCTAGGTAGGGGACTTACATGTTGATTGGATGCGGAGACACCTTTGGTTGTGAATTCTAATGTGGCAGATCCAATTCTTTATCTGCATGGCCAAATCAATAATTCAAGTCACACACTCCCATAATCCGCCTTTTTTCTTTCGTAAAATTAACTTCAACTATTTGTATTGTATAAAAATACTTTGGAGTTGAAGAGAAGTATCCAAATGACATGTGTTATTTTACAATAACCCATGCTTGTAGCAATGAAATACCAAAACCTACCCGATATGATATATGATAATTATAATTCTCTATGATATGCCTTCCCTATAAAGGACCCGAAATACCTTGCTTACGTATCATTGGAAAGTGCATTAACATAAATACGGCAGTAAGCAGAGGCAGTACAAAGGTATGTAAACTATAAAAACGAGTCAAAGTGGATTGGCCCACACTAGCACTTCCGCGTAATAACTCCACTAAAGGCGATCCTATTACCGGAATGGCGTCAGGTACACCTGTCACAATTTTGACTGCCCAATAGCCAATTTGATCCCAAGGCAAAGAATAACCAGTTACACCAAATGATGCAGTCAAAACAGCCAAAACCACACCTGTGACCCAAGTTAATTCGCGGGGTTTTTTAAATCCCCCTGTGAGATACACACGAAATACATGCAGGATCATCATTAAAACCATCATACTTGCTGACCATCGATGAACTGATCGGATTAACCAACCAAAGTTGGCCTCGGTCATTATGTATTGAACCGAGGAAAAAGCCTCTGTAACGGTTGGTCGGTAGTAAAAAGTCATAGCAAAACCGGTAGCGACTTGTACTAGAAAACAAGTAAGTGTAATTCCCCCTAAACAATAAAATATGTTGACATGGGGAGGAACATATTTACTAGTTATATCATCTGCAATTGCCTGAATCTCAAGACGTTCCTCAAACCAATCATATACTTTATTGAGATAGGTAACTAACCCGAGTCCCCCTCTAAGAGCCGTATATGAAAATTTCATCTCGTACGGCTCAAGCAGAAACACAAAAATTTTCAACGAATATTAGAAAAAAGGTTCAAAACTTCATCAGCCACTGAATTGGGTCGATTTGCCTTGAAGATATCAAATAAGAAAAATCCGGAATATCTTCTTTGTGATGATAATGCCAAAAAATCTCAAGTTGGCGCGTCTTTCTTTCTTCCTTTCCCTTATGTTGGTCATTAGAGGCTTCTTGACTTTTCTCTTCCCTATAAAGGATTTGTTTTTTTATGCGTAATATAGAAATTATCTTGTTGAGATCCTATGAATCAGTTCAATTAAAACCTTAGATTCATACTAGAGCCACGATGATTTAGTCTCAAGCTAAACAAAAGGCAAGGGTTCTTCGAATAAGAACCGCTTGATAATCATTTATTGAATCAGTGTAATGACTCGACAAAATCGAGAGAAAAAAAGTTGTCTTTTGGGCAAACAAAATTGGAAGGAAGAAAATTTCTTTTTTATTTTTATTTAAGAACTACTTGAATTTTTCAGTCTGGTTGCGAGGTCTTAATAGTGAGTATGAATCATAGTTCCATTTTTTTTTGATCCACTCTATCTATTTCGTGTTCCAGATACTAGAATAAATAATATCTGACGAATTAGAATCATCTTGATAGAGATAACAGGCCCTTTCTATGTATTATCAATAGGATCAATTCTAACAAGTCACACACTCATATTCCAGAGATACCGAAACAAAAAAATTCCGCGGTCGAACTACCATAATATCTAGAAATGTAGATCTTAAACTAGAAAGGCTTTTTTGGATGGAAAAACTCTGACTTCCTAGTTTTAGTTAGTAGAAACCTAATTGGTTAAAATTCCGTCCAGTAAAACGGAAGAATTATAAATTTCTAAAATGATAGATAGGAATATAGCGAATAAAGCCATTGCGATCCCCATAAAAGGAGTAGTCCCCCAACCCGGGGCGACTTTCCCATATTCCGAATTCAAGGGTTTCAGTAAACTACCTGCACCAGTTCGTTTTGGCCTAGGTTTAGAACTATCTTCAACGGTTTGTGTAGCCATAAATTCTATTTAATCATTGGTGTTGACTTTGTATACTATTCCGTTGTAGTTGTAAATACACGATCTTTTCGTAGATCCATTGTAATCTTGAAATTCTATAAAAATGGAAACAGCAACTTTAGTCGCCATCTCCATATCTGGTTTACTTGTAAGCTTTACTGGGTATGCCTTATATACCGCGTTTGGGCAACCCTCTCAACAATTAAGAGATCCATTCGAAGAACACGGAGACTAATTTAAGTAAGAAGTCTCCCAGATAGGGGGACTTCTTACTTAAATGAAATTATTTTATTCTTTTAGTTGGAGTTGGTGGAACCTTAGGTGGTTCTCGGAAGAAGATAGCGAAAAAAATTATCCCTAAAGTCGAAACTAAAAGGAACGTATAAACCAATGCTTCCATAGATTCGATCCTGGTTTATTTACAATTATAACTTCCACACCTATTCATTTGTCATTTGGGATAATTTCCCATATAAAGAAAGAAAAAGAGTCAAAGAAAGGATGGGAGATGTTTCCCATGTCAAATCAAAAAAGAGAGGTGAAAGATACTATAACAATGTGTATCAAACTGCCTGTTTCCTTGTAGTTGGATCTCCCACTTTTTGGAATGTTCCAAATTCCACTTGAGCATCCAAATCTGGATCAATACCAGCAAAAACATCTCGGAACAATGTTCTAGCGCCATGCCAAATGTGTCCGAAAAAGAAGAGCAAAGCAAAGGTAGCATGACCAAAAGTGAACCAACCCCTTGGACTGCTGCGAAAAACACCATCAGATTTCAAAGTAGCCCGGTCTAATTCAAAAATTTCCCCTAATTGAGAACGCCTCGCATATTTTTTTACAGTAGCAGGATCAGAATAACTTACTCCATTAAGTTCGCCACCATAGAACTCCACCGTTACACCTACTTGTTCAACACTATATTTGGATTCTGCTCTTCTAAAAGGAACGTCTGCTCTAACAATTCCCTCCTCATCTACCAAAACAACCGGAAATGTTTCAAAAAAAGTAGGCATACGGCGTACAAAAAGCTCACGTCCTTCTTTATCTCTAAAGACGGGATGTCCTAACCATCCAACAGCTATTCCATCCCCATTGTCCATTGAGCCTGCTCTGAATAATCCCCCTTTTGCCGGATTATTACCAATATAATCATAAAAGGCTAATTTTTCGGGAATTTTAGACCAAGCTTCTGATAAACTAAGATTTTCGGCTAAACCATTGCTAACTCTTCGATATATTTCTTGCTGAAAGTATCCCTGATCCCACTGATAACGAGTAGGCCCAAATAATTCGATTGGGGTCGTTGCTGACCCATACCACATAGTTCCAGCAACTACGAAAGCTGCAAAAAAAACAGCAGCGATACTACTGGAAAGTACAGTTTCAATATTGCCCATACGTAATCCTTTATATAGACGTTGAGGCGGACGGACACTAAGATGGAATAAGCCCGCTAATATACCCAATGTACCCGCAGCAATATGATGAGAAGCTATTCCCCCCGGAACAAAAGGATCAAAACCTTCTGCACCCCACGCTGGATTTACAGCTTGTACTTTTCCAGTTAGTCCATAAGGATCGGATACCCATATCCCAGGACCATACAAACCCGTTACATGAAATGCCCCAAAGCCAAAGCAAGCCACCCCTGCAAGAAATAAATGAATTCCAAAGATCTTGGGCAAATCCAAAGAGGGTTTTCCCGTCCGCTCATCAGAGAATATTTCTAGGTCCCAATATACCCAATGCCAGATCGCTGCCAAGAAACACAAGCCAGAAAACACAATATGCGTACCTGCCACACCTTCATAACTCCAAATACCCGGATTTGTTACAGTTCCTCCTGAAATACTCCAACCACCCCACGAATCCGTTATTCCTAAACGAGTCATGAAGGGAATTACGAACATACCTTGTCTCCACATTGGATCCAGAACAGGATCAGAGGGATCAAAAACTGCTAATTCGTATAAAGCCATTGAGCCAGCCCAACCAGAAACTAGAGCTGTGTGCATTATATGCACCGCAAGCAATCGACCCGGATCATTCAATACGACAGTATGAACACGATACCAAGGCAAACCCATGGAAATACCCCTTTAGCAAAGAAAAATAGACACGATGTCGCTTTATTTTATCGCATTGAAAAAGACTATCCATATCCTATGTACCTAACCCTTCTAGGGGATTCTGTGTCAGAAAGCGCGAATATTTATTTCATTCCATTAAAAATAAGAAGCCAATTCTGTTCATAAGAAGAAAGAGAAGCAGATCTATTCTATACTCGATAAGTGCCAATATGCAATGGGTAACTTGGCCAATTTGGAAAAAACGAAGAATAGATCGCTACCCCTCTTTGTTTAGCATTCAAATCACCCATTCCCTTTTCTTTATTCAATCTGTCTTACATTCCTTATATGTATAACCTTTCAATCTACGTATTAATAGAATCTATAATATTCATATAGAATAAGAATAAAAATTAAGACAATAAACTGCGGATTCTTTCTTTCTGTTCCATTCTTACGTTTCCATATTAAAGTGTGGTTTTCTTACTTAAATTTAATAATATTAATCTAATATGCCCATTGGTGTTCCAAAAGTACCTTACCGGATTCCTGGAGATGAAGAAGCGACTTGGGTTGACTTATACAATGTTATGTATCGAGAAAGGACACTTTTTTTAGGTCAAGAGATTCGTTGCGAGATCACGAATCATATTACAGGTCTCATGGTATATCTGAGTATAGAAGATGGAATTAGTGATATTTTTTTGTTTATAAACTCCCCAGGCGGGTGGCTAATCTCAGGAATGGCTATTTTTGATACGATGCAAACGGTGACACCAGATATATATACAATATGCCTCGGAATAGCCGCCTCCATGGCGTCCTTCATTCTGCTTGGAGGAGAACCCACCAAGCGTATAGCATTCCCTCACGCGAGGATTATGCTTCACCAACCTGCTAGTGCTTATTATCGGGCAAGGACACCAGAATTTTTACTAGAAGTAGAAGAGTTACACAAAGTTCGCGAAATGATCACAAGGGTTTATGCAGTAAGAACAGGCAAGCCTTTTTGGGTTGTATCCGAAGACATGGAAAGGGATGTTTTTATGTCAGCAGACGAAGCCAAAGCTTATGGACTTGTCGATATTGTAGGGGATGAAATGATTGACAAGCACTGCGATACTGATCCAGTGTGGTTTCCAGAAATGTTTAAGGATTGGTAGTGTCCGGATTTCTTGTAAAGTTATTTCACAGCTAAATTCGTGTTTTCCTCGATTTAATAGAAAATAGAAAGACTTCATGATGAGCAATCATCAGGTTAAGATGGATCTAAACCAATCCATTTTTTTCTATATACATACAACATGCCGACGGTTAAACAACTTATTAGAAACGCAAGACAGCCAATACGAAATGCTCGAAAAACGGCCGCGCTTAAAGGATGCCCTCAGCGTCGAGGAACATGTGCTAGGGTGTATGTGCGACTCGTTCAGATCATGACTTCAAACAAATATAAAAAAAATTGAAGTATCCATGATTAGTACCAATGAATAGGATATAGCTTCTCTATCCTAGATTTCTATGGTATATGGAATTTATGGTTTCCTTTGGTGCAAATCCAATTATCTAAATTGGAAATAAGAAGCAATTCTCCCATTGGTAGCAAATGGTTATCCATTAAGCGGAGGAAATAGTAATAAAAAGAAAAAGGCTTATGCTCCTTTATCTTAAAAGAACGGACTAACAGGGTCAGCTACTTAGCCAACTTTCATAATTAAATACCGTCACTGTATGGATAACTCTTATTGTGAAAAGAGCTATTTACTCTATAATGGATAGGTAGAGCCAAAGAATGTGGACTATACAAGTTCGCAATACCTTTTGATGAAAGAAAGGGCTCCGGTGTATAGAGAGGGCCTCACCGTTTAAAAGGGAACCATAGAAACGATGGAACCCACTATTTTTTTTAGTATTATTAGAATGAATTTGTTATTTCGTATAGAAATAACTGAACGGAGTGGAATAAAAAATCGTGGTTGGGAAGGTTACTATAGCAAAAGCCATTGGAATTAATATTTTATATATCGGAATAATTAGTTTTGTTATTAATGAGAAAAAGGGTGGCTAAAAGAAGAGAAATCATTAGTTATTCATTAAGGTTAATTTGATTCAATGACCAGAGTTCCGCGAGGATATATAGCCCGGAGACGACGAACAAAAATGCGTTCATTTGCCTCAAACTTTAGAGGGGCTCATTTAAGACTTAATCGAATGATTACCCAACAGGTAAAAAGAGCTTTTGTTTCCTCTCATCGAGATAGAGGTAGGCAAAAGAGGGATTTTCGTCGTTTGTGGATCACTCGGATAAACGCAGCAACGCGGGTATATAAAGTATTCGATAGTTATAGTAAATTAATACACAACCTGTACAAGAAGAAATTGATTCTTAATCGTAAAATGCTTGCACAAGTAGCTGTATCAAATCCAAATAATCTTTACACGATTTCCAATAAAATAAAGATCATCAATTAAAGGTATAAATAAAGTAATATACTGGAATAATAAAAGATGAATTCCCGGAGAGGGAACTCCGGGAAGATACAATAAATTAAGATTAAGTGGTAGGAATCAACGAGCTGGATTACTTTCTTTATAATATATATAGGTCTGGCCCTTTCGAATTCGAATAAAACATCAACAATCGGAACTTAAGTTCCGGTTGTTGTTTCTTAAATTTTGGTTGTTGTTTCTTAAGTTTCGATTGGAATTGTACTTTTGCGTTAATTGAGGAATATGTCTATTTTTTCTGGGTCTAGAACCTGTAATTATTGAAATTGACTGGGCTTGAAATTGCTTTTCGTTCTCATAGTTACGAAACGGTAAGAAAGATAAAATACGAGCCTGTTTTATAGCAAGAGTAATTAATCGTTGTTGTTTCAAGGTTAATCTATTTATTCGTCTCGATAATATTTTTCCTTGTTCACTAATAAATCTATTAATTAAACTCATGTTTCTATAATCAATTCGATCTCCCGGGCCAATCCGGGGACGCCTACGAAAAGGTTGTTTAGATTTACGAAAAGGTTGCTTGAATTTACGAAAAGTTTGCTTGGATTTACGAAAGGGTTGCTTGGATTTATTAAAAGTTTGCTTGGATTTACTAAAGGGTTGCTTAGATTTAAGAAAAGGTTGTTTAGATGTATACATGATTTATTCCTTATTTAAAATTTGAAAATTTGAAAATTCACTTCTTTATTTTATTAATTTAGGATCCAGAAGAAGTAGTTTTTCTTTGATCCATATCTTATTTGATTCATATTATAGTATATGAATACCCTCTATACATATGAAATAATATCTACCGGAAATCAGATGAGTTGATTTGTATTTTGTATTCTATACTATGTTTTCTTTATATATTAAATATGAAGTTCTTACTCTTTCTGTTGTTTGGAAAGATCAAACACACGATGTTCCTATTTCTTTATTTCGTGATGAGTCGTATGCTTGCGACAATAACGACAAAATTTTTTGAATTCTAATTGTCCGGGTGTATTGTGGCGATTCTTTTGAGTACTATATCTAGAAATCCCCGTCGATTCCTCATTGGCACCTTTTCGAACACAACTGATGCATTCCAAAATAACTCTGATTCTAACATCTTTTCCCTTGGCCATGAACCTCCTTTTCTTTTTGGATTGACTTAACTTAATTCTTCTACTTATTCTTTTATTCTTCTATTTTGAATCCGAAGAAGAAGAATAAAATTCATTAGAATAATTTTTTTTTATTCTTTAATTAAGTAATAAAAAATAGAGAAATAATTAAAGAATACAATCCTTGTCGAATTAGCAAAGATTTTGGTTCGAAATCCTTTCATTTAATTAGCCAGCCCCGCCTTTTCTATGCTCTGATTTCTGAGGCCTTATTTAGCTTGGGTACCCCTTTAAATTGAATTTCTATTTTCAAAAATGGGGTTTACCAAATTTTTAATGACTCTGAGGTTCAACCCAATCCATCTTTTCTTTCTTTTTCCTTCCGATACTAAAAAAAGATTGAAAAGGATCAAATTTTGTCATATCACGAAGAAATCTATCCCTCCCATAGCAATAACTAGAATTAAAAAAAAGGGAATGACAAAGCATCTGGGAATAAACGATTAATTTCTATCAATAAACCTGCTAAAGCACCAAACCATAGAGTACTTAGCACGGGTGCTACAGAGAGATATGTTTTTATATCCCGCATTGAAAATCCTCCTTCCTTGTTGGAATACATATATGATCATAAACTCTTGCCCAAGATTGTTATGCTATATATAAAATGAACCATATCGACGAAATTTTCCTATCCCTAAAAAAGAAAAAGATGACCCCTTCTTCCTATATATTACCAAGGAAAAGTAATCCTTCTTTTATAGGCGAAATTATATTGGATTTTATATGTATATAATTCCTTAATTATATGAGACCAAAAAGAAGAAATGACACGAGGGTTCTATATATAGATAGAGAAAGAAAGAAGAAGAAAATTATGATGTGGAAAAGAAGACAGGAATTGTGTACAATGGCATTGTACAACAATTTAATTTGGAAAAGGGATGTAGCGCAGCTTGGTAGCGCGTTTGTTTTGGGTACAAAATGTCACAGGTTCAAATCCTGTCATCCCTACCTATTACTTCTTTCTTCTTTATAGGCAGTAGCGACGAGATCAATTAAAGTAAAGTGGGTATAACTTGAATTTGTGGAGACTATACGTACGTGAGATACATTAGGAATAGAAAAAGATTTTCTTTTTGAATGAATGAAAGCGCTCTTAGTTCAGTTCGGTAGAACGCGGGTCTCCAAAACCCGATGTCGTAGGTTCAAATCCTACAGAGCGTGATTCCATCTATTTTATGTCGAAGCAGAGTAAAATAACTTAACAAAATTGAATTGTAACTCCAATTTCAATTTGACCTCCTCTCTGGTCTGGAGGAGGTCAATCAAAAAAAAAAAATGACTCAATCAAAGATCCAACTGATCCCCACGCCTGTATTGCAAATACGCAGTCACGAATAATCCCGCTAAAGTAATAGGAATTAGGCCTAAGACGATTCCAAATAGAAAAACTTCAATCATTTCGATTTGTTCGAGGGGATAAAAAAAGAGGTACGATCTATCCCTAAATAGTACTCTAAATTATCCACGAATCTCAATGACCAAGAAAAGAATTCCTAATTAGTCTGGAAAAGAGTCGTAGAATGCCAGGAATCCCAAAGAAAGATTTTTCTTTTCTGAATTATAATTATTCAGTCAATTCAAATAAGGCGTATCTTGTTCAAGCCAATAAATAGAGCTGGGGTTATAGTTAAAGCAGCCAGTAGAAAACCAAAATAACTAGTTAAAGTAAGCATGAAAGAGTTAAATTCCATTTATTTTTTTTTACTACACTACATATGTTGGTAAAGCATTTACCTAAGTTATGGAAAATTCATAATTCATCAGTTATTTTAGATAATACTAAAAAACAAGATAGAGTAAGATACAGAAGTGTAAAAGAAAGTGGATTCATCAGATGATACATGAGTCCCTAATTCCGAATCAAGAGATTTGTTGTGGAATTTGTCAATTGAGTAAAGTAATAATATTAAGAACTAGATCATCTAACCCCATTGAATGAAAAAAAGAAATTCAATTTTCAGGGAAATTTTTGAATAAGAGATAAATAAACAATTGAATTTGAAAAAAAAAACTTCTTTCTATTTTGGATAATTTCTTTTTCAATAGGACCCTCTTTTTGGAGTGAACGATCGAATATTCCCCTATTCCTTCTTATTTTAACTGATTGTATTCCATATGGAATAAGAGGAGAACAAAAGCATTCCACGACCTGCCAAGGGGCTGTTAAAAAAAAAAAAAAAAGAAAGCTCTTCCTTGAATTTACTTTATTTTTATTCCTTTTTCGAACTCCAACCAAAGTAGATTCGAAGACGAGTCACTTCAATTATCCTTTTAAGTTCTATTCTATCTTCTGTCTTTCCCTATTTCATCTCGTAAAGTTCCGCGCTCGCAGTTTGGTCAAGAAAGTTAGACCTAATCCAACAAACAATACAAGGATGAATTACGAATTATGAAAGGATAGATTTCACATATACTTGTCCTTGTATTGTGTCAGTATGAGAATATCCTTCCTAAATTATTTATCCAAACCTATTGATCATTAACTTAGATTTTCCCAAGATTTTGGCTGCTATTCCGAATTACTCTATTATTCCGAAGCCAATGAAAAGTAAGTAGAACCTACAAAAATGGGGTTTTCTATTGATGCCTTGAATAACATATAGCTTACCTATAGACAAAAAAAAAATAAAAAAGTAATTATGTTTCGGAACCAGGCAAAACCAGATTGCTGTGCCATAGGAAGGATAGCTATACTAATTCGGTATACTCAAAATACACCTTTGGTACAAAATTGACAATCTCACAAGGATGAAATATCAGTAATTTTCTATTTACTGGTCGATCCCATCTTTTACGGAATCAATTCCTTTTTTGAATGTACAAAAATTTTGGGAGTTCAGCATGTCTGGAAGCACGGGAGAACGTTCTTTTGCTGATATTATTACCAGTATTCGATACTGGGTTATTCATAGCATTACTATACCTTCCCTATTCATTGCGGGTTGGTTATTTGTCAGTACGGGTTTAGCTTATGACGTGTTTGGAAGTCCTAGGCCAAACGAGTATTTCACGGAAAGCCGACAAGGAATTCCGTTAATAACCGACCGTTTTGATTCTTTAGAACAACTCGATGAATTTAGTAGATCCTTTTAGGAGGCCCTCAATGACCATAGATCGAACCTATCCTATTTTTACAGTGCGATGGCTGGCTATTCACGGACTAGCTGTACCTACTGTTTTTTTCTTGGGATCAATATCAGCAATGCAGTTCATCCAACGATAAAACAAATTCCAACTATAGAACTATGACACAATCAAACCCGAATGAACAAAATGTTGAATTGAATCGTACCAGTCTATACTGGGGTTTATTACTCATTTTTGTACTTGCTGTTTTATTTTCCAATTACTTCTTCAATTGAGAGAAAGAAAGAGACTAATAAGAATTCTCTTATCCCATTTGGAAGGATACCATCCTTATAACTACCCATGACTGTTTTTGTCTCTAGCATGACCAATTGATAAAATGTGGAGGAAAGTAGGGGAAATGGCCGATACTACTGGAAGAATTCCTCTTTGGCTGATAGGTACTGTAGCTGGTATTGCTGTGATTGGTTTAGTAGGTGTTTTCTTTTATGGTTCATATTCTGGATTGGGTTCATCTCTATAGTAATCGGAGGGACCAGATTGTAAACATGAAAAAGTAGGAGCTTAGCGGGTCCTTACCCCCCTTTATCTGATTAGAGCGGAAAGGACCCGCGGAATTTTTATTTTACTCTTATAACGCGAATTGAATCTATTCGATTCACTCTTATGAAGCAACAAGAAAAAGAGATCACTCGAGGATCCAATATCTTATTCCACGAAGGAAGTATCCTGAAAATCCTTGATTTAGTTTCGAGTAATAAACTAATAAAACCTTAATCAAAACTATTCAACTAGCCTAAAAATAAAAAAACCTTCAATGGAAGAGTTTACTTTTTTTTTGCAAAATTTCTGTAAATTTGAAGTTGAACTTAATTAAACAAGCCAAGCAATTTGCTCACAATCACAAGAAATTTTTCCCCCGCCATATTTTCTTCCCCTCTGTTTGTCCACTACCTCGGCTAAACCTAAGCAAAAGAAAAAGAGGTCCAAGAGACAGACCCGAATAAAGAAGAAATAGTAATCTTTGACGAATTAGGAAGAAAAAGGATTCTTATTTTGATACAAGAAGAATCGGCACAAGAAAAAGGCTTTTTCTTGTGCCGAATAGACGATTAAGAAGACCTGCAATCCCTCCGAAAAAGAAGAAATTTTAATTTGATTGTTCTCGCCTTTGCCTTGGATTCTCTTCTTTTGCATGGGATATAAATAAGGAATTCCAGACATCTCATAAACAAAAAGCAGTCTAAACAAAAAAAGGATTTCCAAAATAGATCATAGATAATTCTAGCAATTGCCAATAAATCGAGGCTTTTTACCAACTTGATGGTAAGAAATCCCGGGACCTAGAAATTCATTTCGTACAATTGAACCTTTTCAAACTGTTTCTTTTTGAGAACCAAAAAAACTTGTGCCAAAATAACGGATGCGAAGAAGAACAAAAGGCCTTGGACACGTAATGGATCCTGAAGCACGATTTCTGCGTCCCCCTGACCAAAACCTCCCACATTAGGATTGCTTGTTAATGGTTGATCAAGCTTGATGGATTCCCCCTCTGAAACAAGAAGTTCTGGTCCGGGAGGTATAATATCAATCACTTGGCGTCCATCTGATGCATCAACTATGGATATTTCATACCCCCCCTTTTCTTTACGTAGTATTTTTCTTACTATACCTGTTGACGTAGCATTATAGACTGTATTGTTACTCTTGCTACCATCAGGATAGATCTGTCCTCTTCCTCGGTTTCCCCCTACATATATGGGATATTTTAAGAAATGAGCATCTTTCTTCGTAGCAGGATCAGGGGAAAGAATGGGAAAGACAATTTCACTATATTTCTTACCGGGAACAGGGCCTATCACAAGAATGTTTTTTTTATCGGGACGATAACTCTGAAAAGCAAGATTTCCTATCTTTTCTTTTAACTCAGGGGAAATACGATCGGGCGGCGCTAATTCGAATCCCTCGGGCAAAATAAGAACAGCACCTACATTCAACCCTCCCTTTTTTCCATTAGCAAGAACTTGTTTCAATTGCATATCATAAGGAATTCGAAGAACTGCTTCAAATACAGTATCGGGAAGCACAGCTTGGGGAACTTCAATATCGACGGGCTTGCTAGCTAAATGGCAATTGGCACATACAATTCGTCCAGTTGCTTCTCGTGGGTTTTCATAACCCTGCTGCGCAAAAATGGGATATGCATTTGAAATAGATGTCCGAGTTATTACGTATATCATGATCGATACAGAAATCGATCGAGTTATCTGTTCCTTTACCCAAGAAAAAGTATTTCTATTTTCCATGTCCAATCGCAGATCCCAGAATTTCTACAATAAATTAGATAGGTAGCTAAGCTAATCTAGTTCCCTATACACGAATCTGTTGTCATTCTACTGCAACAGTTGTACTGCAATGATGAATACCTTAAAGTAGGTATAAATAGAAAGAATTTTGCTAAAATGGAAAAGGGCTTTCTTTCTAAAAAAAGATGCTTGCTAATTTGATTAATATTAATATCGGGAGATCAAATGAATTTATGCTTCACTAATTGAATGATAAATGACTACAAGCGAAGGAGATAGACGATTTAAACAAAAAAAGACCCAAAATTTCAAACATGTATCTAGAATTACTGGAAAACTACAAACAAAAATAGTGAAAATAAGCTCGTTAGGAGCCCATCCAAAATCGTTGTAGACCCAACGAATTACTAGTTCCCAACCACGGGTGGAGTGAAATCCAACAAAAAAATCAGTAACTAAAAGAATAAAAAAAGCTTTTATTGAGTCATTTAAATTATAGAAGAATTCCTGAACCCAAGAATTCAAAATGACAAGTTCCTCTTTACCCAGAAAAAAAGAACCACTTAGAATAGCCAAACAGATTATATTTGTCGAGAAATGCAAAATGGTATGGAGATGATCCTCATTATTTATTTTGACCCATTGTATTATTTCCTTGTGTATTCCTGTAGGAGGTTTTTGTACATGTGTCTTTAGTTTCCCTTTTATCATCTCGTCCAAGAGAGAAAGTTCTTCTAATTCTATGAATCTTTCTAGAATCCTTTTCTCTTGAATATCAGTTAAGAGAGTTTCGGATTGCCTGGTATTCCACCAATTCTTAATCCAAAGTTCCAGACATTTGTTAAATGAGGAAGAGACCCCCCAAGGCAAAAGTACGATAAATACAAGATATAGTAAAGAAGGCAATGCTTTCTTTTTTTTCATTTTTGATCTGTAAATGGAGTTGTTAATGAATATGCTTCATTCGCTGACTCTATTCCATTCCCTGACTCTATATGATGATATTTCTATTTCATGATATTTCTATTTCTTTGAAGCAAAAACTCTATAGGTTTGATACCCTGTATCTATTCTTCTTTTTTGTATATTAGTTATTAGTGGAATTTCAGTGCATTGGGTTCTTTCTTAGATCTAGATGGAATGAAATAGTGAAATAGAATAAAAAAAAAGCCCTTTCGGATGAAAAAGGAAGAATAGTATGCGATATATCTAACTTGGATAAAAAAAAATTAAAAGCAAATTTCTCTTATCCTCGTTTGTTCCTTCCTTTAGATAAATACTTAAAAATCCCCTTACAATAACAAATCCAATTTAGAAGGGACTTCCTCCCTGTGTTGAGAAAACTTTTCTTCTTCCAATTCTTCTTTTCTTCATTCAACTCAGTTCAAAAAAGATACCTCAAAATACTTCAATTGGTACGCGCAAGAAATAGGCCAATTCGGCAGCTTTTTGTTCAATTTCTCGTGGAGTAAAAAATTTATCATCAGTACGAGTCAAGGGAATGATCCCCTGGCCCCGGATTTCCATATAAAGAATACGACGAGGATAAAGACCCTCTTTAACCTGAATTCTAATTGATTGGATATCCCGCATAAGGAATCGAAGGAAGACGCGACGTTTTATTCCAGGGAATCCCCAACGAAAAATGCACACTATTCCCTCTTTTCTATCGAATCGGTCATAACCACTACCTACATTCCACAAAATAGTACACCACAAGTAGGAGCTAATGAATAGGCCTGCGATTCCGTAGAAAGACATCACGACCCCCTGCGGAAAAAAAAGAATTTCTTGAGATGGAAGTATAGATATAATATTCTTACCAAGATAACTGGAAATCCCAACCGATAAGAATCCTAGTGAACCTAGAAAAAGAATACAGGCCCAGAAAAAATTACCCCTTTTTCGAGAACCTTTTAGAAGTTCTACCCATATGTGTTCTGATCGCCAATTCATATTAGATATACTAAATCCAGCAGCGGTCGATTGAAATTGAGAGAATAAGCTAAATAATTTTGACTTTACTTTTTTTGATTCTGAAATCGCCTTCAGCAACTAGTACTCCTGTGAAATAATAGGTTAGATACATTGACTTTCTATTCAAAAAATATTCGTTGATTCAATTAAAATAAATAAAATAAAACTCGCTATACCTGGCTCTGCATATTCATGCATTTATGCTCGTAGCCTATATCCGCATCCATAACCGTTTTTCATTTGTGTGTAGAAAGTGTGTGTAGAAAAAGCCACATACCCTACCATATTATATTACTTACACTAAAAAATACTAGACAATCTTATTTTTTTGCACATAAAGAAATAAAGAAGTCATTGCAATTGCCGGAAATACTAAGCCTACTAAAGGCACGAAAATAGAAGGTAAGTTTAAATCCGTCATGGAATAGGTGTCTCAATTCAAATTTACTATTTCTATCTAGTCGAAAAATATCTTAAGATTCTTATGATATAATTAAGTATATCTATTATAAGGAATATTGACTATTGTATTGTATTTTTTATTTTTAGTTTGAAAAATATTCTGTAAAAAAAATGAAAGGATAATAAGAAAATTCCAAAAAAGGAGAACTAATTAAAAAGATTTTATTTTGATTTTCCCATCCTCATGGCCTTTCTATCTTTCTAATCTAATTTGAAATTGGATTCAAAAGAAAGCGGTTAGAATTTACTTCCTGCATACATACTTCTCTAGAAGCGCATACAATAATGCGTGGTAAAGGCGGAAAAATAGTATATTCAATCAAAATCAAAGGGCAAATTATCTTACCTACTATAGATCCCCTACTACCCTCTTAGACTTTAAAAGGCGATATACCACCCAAAGAAAGGGTATGAAAATGCCGGGTGGAGTTAGCTTTTCGACGAAGACCTGTCCCGTGCAGCGAAGCCCTGTTAGTAAGACCCCCCGCAATAATGGATTATAGAAGAATATTATTCCAAATACTCCTCTGGACGCATATAGTAGCATTGCGATTCCGAATCTTTTTTATTTATGAATATGAACAGAAAAAATTCATTGTATCGTTGGGTCGGAGCGGAGGTTTGGTCCAGAAAAATTAGAAACAAAACGTCTACTCTACCGCATTGAAGTCTATAGCGCTGTATTTCCACGAAAGTATAATTCTTACCATCAGGATACGATCCTTTCTTTTGAACTAAACGTCTCTACGATGGGTCCAGGTTCTATGTCCAATCCCAAATCAAGGATTTCTCGCTCTTGATCGGAGTCATAAACTAAAAAAAAACTACCTTTTTATCCTTTTTCTCAAGGTTATAGAAAACTTCCTTATCTAGTTCTAGCATTTTGAAAAAAAAAAAATGCTTCTTTTTTTACACACAGTTCGAGTCACTTGTTGACTCACGATTACGCCTGTTAAAAGTTTCAAACGTCCTCTTTTTTGAAATTGAAAGAGAGTCCTATAAAAAGGTCTAACTTCCAAACTATGTCTTTTTTCATTCATTCTCCTTTAGTTTTTTTCTCTATCTAGAAGTGGAATAGAATAACCCGGTTGAAGGGTAATGATCATACGTCTGTAATGCATTGTATGGCCCAGAATAGGTCCTATTCTTCTACCTTTTCCAGGTAGTCGATGGCTATTCACAGCTACCACCTTAACACCAAAGAAGAGTTCGACCCAATGCTTTATTTCTGTCTTAGTGAATCCCGATTCGACATTAAAAGTATATTGATTCTTTCCCAATAAACGAAGACTTTTTTCTGTAAATACTGCGTATTTGATTCCATTATCATTATCATATGATAATACTATATTTTATTATTTTATTATTTTATTTGTATTTCTTTATTGTATTATACCTTAATATATATATTCTAGATATATAGAATAGACGAATCTCAATTTGTCAAGTCTCATGATCATATCATGATCTATTTTTATTCGGCTCAATCTTTTTTTTCTAAAAAAGATTGAGCCGAGTTTAATTGCAATCAATTAGAAGAATAAAGAAGAATTACTGCATTTCATAACTGATTTTTTTCTCTTTTTATTTCGTTTCTTTTTTATTTATACCTTCTTTATCTTTAGTTTTATCTAGTTAATCAATAGTATCTACCGGCTCGAACTCGAATTTGATCGCCTTCCATACTTCACAAGCTGCGGCTAGTTCAGGACTCCATTTGCAAGCTGCTCGGATAATTTCATTACCTTCGCGAGCAAGATCGCGCCCTTCGTTACGAGCTTGTACACAGGCTTCTAAAGCCACTCGATTAGCTGCTGCACCAGGTGCATTTCCCCAAGGATGTCCTAAAGTTCCTCCACCAAATTGTAATACAGAATCGTCCCCAAAGATTTCGGTCAGAGCTGGCATATGCCAAACATGAATACCACCTGAAGCTACCGGTATAACACCTGGCATGGATACCCAGTCCTGAGTGAAAAAGATACCGCGAGCACGATCTTTTTCAATAAAATCATCGCGCAATAAATCAACAAAACCTAAAGTCATTTCGCGTTCCCCTTCTAACTTACCTACTACTGTACCGGAGTGGATATGATCTCCCCCAGACATACGCAATGCTTTAGCTAATACACGGAAATGCATACCATGATTTTTCTGTCTATCAATAACTGCATGCATTGCACGGTGAATGTGAAGAAGTAGGCCATTGTCGCGGCAATAATGAGCCAAAGTAGTATTTGCGGTGAATCCCCCAGTTAAGTAGTCATGCATTACAATAGGAACCCCTAATTCTCTTGCAAATACAGCTCTCTTAATCATTTCTTCACATGTACCCGCAGTCGCATTCAAGTAATGCCCCTTGATTTCACCGGTTTCGGCCTGTGATTTATAAATAGCTTCGGCACAAAAGACAAAACGGTCTCTCCAGCGCATAAATGGTTGTGAGTTTACGTTTTCATCATCTTTGGTAAAATCAAGTCCACCACGTAGACACTCATAACACGCTCTACCATAATTTTTTGCGGATAATCCCAATTTTGGTTTAATAGTACATCCCAATAAAGGACGACCGTACTTGTTCAACTTATCTCTTTCAACTTGGATACCATGAGGCGGGCCTTGGAAAGTTTTTGAATAAGTAGGGGGAATTCGTAGATCCTCCAAACGTAGAGCACGTAGGGCTTTGAAACCAAATACGTTACCTACAATGGAAGTAAACATGTTAGTAACGGAACCCTCTTCAAATAGGTCTAATGGATAAGCTACATAACAGATCCATTGGTTGCTCTTCCCCAGCAACAGGCTCGATGTGATAGCATCGTCCTTTGTAACGATCAAGACTGGTAAGTCCATCAGTCCAAACAGTTGTCCATGTACCAGTAGAAGATTCGGCAGCTACTGCAGCCCCTGCTTCTTCGGGCGGAACCCCAGGCTGAGGACTTACTCGGAATGCTGCCAAGATATCAGTATCCTTAGTTTCATACTCTGGGGTGTAGTAAGTCAATTTATAATCTTTAACACCAGCTTGAAATCCAACACCTGCTTTAGTTTCTGTTTGTGGTGACATAAGTCCCTCCCTATAACTCTTGAATTAAGAATTCTCACAATAACAGGGTCTACTCGATGTTAATTAGGCGTAAATGAAACTTTAGCAAAAATCTCGTAAAACAAAAAGGATATTCAATTAATATAATATCAACTCATTAAAGAAAATTGAGGGCATGCTTAGGTTAATGAATATGTTTCATTCATATATAATGCGTACACCCTGTGTATGTTCTATCCTATAGGAATTCCAATATAGGAATTCGATAGGAATTGAGTTGTTGTTATGGTAAGTTAACACGGTTCGTTATTAAACCATGGATTTGATTTACCAAATCCATAATTATTGTATACTCTTTGATAGATATAGCGCAACCCAAATTAATTCCTAATCCTTATTTTACAAGTTCTTAATAGTTCTCTTTTCTTATTTTGAATGCAAATACCTAACTAAATACTAATAAAATTCTTTGTTGACAGCAATCTATGCTTCACAGTAGTATATATTTTGTATATCGAAGTCCTAGATAGGAAAGTAGAGTAGGCACAGATCCTCCACAAAAGGCAAAATGTATATGAAAAAAAAGATTGATTGAACTTTCCAATGGACTCATTCCATGAGTAAACGATTGAATGGGATTCGCTTGGGCAACGAAATCAAGTCCTGGTCCCCTTTTCTCTCTTATTGAATTAACTAATTCATTTCCTTTTTACTTTTGGATTTTTTTTGATTTGATTTGGCATTATTCAACAATAAAAAAAGAAAAATTTCGACAAATTCCTTTTTTTTAATTATGTGATAATTATGAGAACCAATCCTACTACTTCTCCTCCCGGGGTTTCCACAATTGAAGAAAAAAGTACAGGTCGTATCGATCAAATTATTGGACCCGTGCTGGATGTCACTTTTCCCCCAGGCAAGTTACCTTATATTTATAACGCTTTGGTAGTCCAGAGTAGAGACACTGCCGATAAGCAAATTAATGTGACTTGTGAGGTACAACAATTATTAGGAAATAATCGAGTTAGAGCTGTAGCTATGAGTGCTACGGACGGGTTGATGAGAGGAATGGAAGTGATTGACACGGGAGCTCCTCTCAGTGTTCCGGTCGGTGGAGCTACTCTCGGACGAATTTTCAACGTTCTTGGGGAGCCTGTTGACAATTTGGGTCCTGTAGATAGTAGTGCAACGTTCCCTATTCATAGATCTGCGCCTGCCTTTATCGAGTTAGATACGAAATTATCCATCTTTGAAACAGGTATTAAGGTCGTCGATCTTTTAGCTCCTTATCGACGTGGAGGAAAAATAGGACTATTTGGGGGGGCTGGAGTAGGTAAAACAGTACTGATCATGGAATTAATCAATAACATTGCTAAAGCTCATGGGGGCGTATCCGTATTCGGTGGAGTAGGGGAACGGACTCGTGAAGGAAATGATCTTTATATGGAAATGAAGGAATCCGGAGTAATTAATGAAAAAAATATTGAGGAATCAAAGGTAGCTCTAGTCTATGGCCAAATGAATGAACCACCGGGAGCTCGTATGAGAGTTGGTTTAACTGCCCTAACTATGGCGGAATATTTCCGAGATGTTAATAAGCAAGACGTGCTTTTATTTATCGATAATATCTTTCGTTTTGTTCAAGCAGGATCAGAGGTATCCGCTTTATTAGGGAGAATGCCCTCCGCAGTGGGTTATCAACCTACTCTTAGTACAGAAATGGGTTCTTTGCAAGAAAGAATTGCTTCTACTAAAAAGGGATCTATAACTTCGATTCAAGCAGTTTATGTACCTGCAGACGATTTGACCGACCCTGCCCCTGCCACAACATTTGCACATTTGGATGCTACTACCGTACTTTCCAGAGGATTAGCTTCCAAGGGTATTTATCCAGCAGTAGATCCTTTAGATTCAACCTCGACTATGTTACAGCCTCGGATCGTTGGCAACGAACATTATGAAACTGCGCAAAGAGTTAAGGAAACTTTACAACGTTACAAAGAACTTCAGGACATTATCGCAATTCTTGGCTTGGATGAATTATCGGAAGAGGATCGTTTAACTGTAGCAAGAGCAAGAAAAATTGAGCGTTTCTTATCACAACCGTTCTTTGTGGCAGAAGTTTTTACTGGTTCTCCAGGAAAGTATGTTGCTCTTGCGGAAACTATTAGGGGATTTCAACTAATCCTTTCCGGAGAATTAGACGGCCTACCTGAACAGGCTTTTTATTTGGTGGGTAACATCGATGAAGCTAGCACGAAAGCTATAACCTTAGAAGAGGAGAACAAATCGAAGAAATGAAATTAAATCTTTATGTACTGACTCCTAAGCGAATTATTTGGGATTGTGAAGTGAAAGAAATCATTTTATCCACTAATAGTGGCCAAATTGGCGTATTACCAAACCACGCCCCCATTAACACAGCAGTAGATATGGGTCCTTTGAGAATACGCCTCCTCAACGACCAATGGTTAACAGCGATTCTGTGGAGCGGTTTTGCGAGAATAGTTAATAATGAGATCATCATTTTAGGAAATGATGCGGAACTGGGTAGTGATATTGATCCGGAAGAAGCTCAAAAGGCACTTGAAATAGCCGAAGCTAACTTGAGTAAAGCTGAGGGTACGAAAGATTTGGTTGAAGCGAAGCTCGCTCTCAGACGAGCTAGGATACGAATCGAGGCTGTCAATTGGATTCCCCCATCCAATTGAAGACAATCCAGTGGTTTATAGTTGATACAAAGAAAAAGGGAAGAGGGGTAGAAAAAGTTATTAGATAGCGAAGCGAAGTAAGTCCAATGCTATCTAGTAATTTTTCTACCTACTTACCTACTATTGGATTTGAACCAATGACTCCCGCCGTATGAAAGCAATACTCTAACCACTGAGTTAAGTAGGCAATTTATCACCACAAAGGAAGACCCATTACTTCGATCGATTATATATTGAATCCCTTTTCTAAGCAATACCGCTCTGTTATTGGTCTGTTATATACTAAATACTAAACTAAATACTAAACAGATACAGATCAAAGGGGTATCCTCTGGCATTAGAAAATATTCATCTTGACAAGAAATTATCTATATGTTAAGATATCTCTGATAAGGGCTATAGCTCAGTTCGGTAGAGCAACTCGTTTACACGTGCGCCAATGCTTTTCAAAGGAGCTTATTATGCAATGAACATAATCGATCTTATTGCAAAATCAATGTCTTACTTCATAGATTCGAGAGAATAGGAGAACAGTAGCCTGACAAACAGTCGGTTCAGTCCGATTCAGGTGCCAATTCAGGTGCCTAATCAAATAGAACCCTTATGGATTTGCTAGTTGATAAGGTAAATATCCAGCCCACTAAATGCTAGGCGTAATGAGGATAAGGGCCTCCAAAAAACTTCTTTTCGTTCTATGAACTTTAAGGTGTATGAAGTCTCATAGTTAACTCTTGCAGTGGAACGATAGAGACTCCATTTCACTTAGGTTGATTTAATTTAGACCGGAGGCAGACCTAAGTCAAGGTAATCCTCCTTTGAAACACTTTGGTATTGCTCCTAGATAGATCATAATACAAAAAATCAATCAGAGCACAGGGAGCCATCTCATTATCTTTCCGTAAAGAAAAACTATGGTGGACTAACTGATCTTTAAATCAGTTTATGAAAGAGCCCAATGCAAAAAAATGCATGTTGGGTCTTTGAAACAGTTCAAATCATTTCGATAATAATCCGTTTGATCTGTTTTACCGAGAAGGTCTACGGTTCGAATCCGTATAGCCCTAATATGCCCTTTTTTAGATTTTAGGATCTCTATCCTATGTTTTCTTTAGTTTAGTATAGTTTTCATTTTCTCATTAGTATTTGTTTATAGACTGGATAGGCGCCTGCGACATAGAATAGAGATAAAAGCATTACCAAAGGCTCATTCATCGAAAATCAAAATCATACAGACAGGAAAAGAAAAACGAATTTCTATCAAATCAATAGAAGAAAGGATCCTTTCCCTGATTTGAATCCCGTCCTCCTTCAAATAGGATATCTCTAGACTTCCCTATAATAACTGCAATGATTTTATCCATTTTGCGAATTCCTACTTTGTTTTAAGTATATTTATTACTTTGTTTATAGATACATTATGTAAATTGATCAACTTTAAATAGAAAAAATAAAGTAAAGAGTAAATAAGAAAACAGAATATTCTGTCTCATAGTTCTGAAATAGAGTTCTTTATTTTTATTTTATAGTATTACTTCTCATTAATTATACTGCATAGATTAGTCCTACTATCTTAATTAGGTTCTAATTTAGTAGTATTCTCATTTTTATTTAATAGTCTCTTATTATTTTATTATTAAATATTAAATAAAGGATAGAGCTATTCTTTTTTCTAGAGATTCTAGAGAAAGCGAGACAAAGTGAAACGAGAAAGTTTTCTTTATATAAGAATTAGATCTACATACACCATATCTAAATAGAATGGAAATCCAAAAGAAAGGGAGTTGGGATTCCATTGGATGAATCTTTAAAGAAGATGCAGCACAGAGGAAACAAAGGCTAAACTTAAACTAAGCGCTTTTGTTTGAACAAAAAAGATTCTTGTTTCACCGAGGAAAAGAGAGAAGTTCTGGATAAATTGACAATGCTGAATTGAATTGACTAATTTAAGTTCCGCCTATTCCACATTAATGGGAGTACATTATGTTTCTGCTTCACGAATATGATATTTTTTGGACATTTCTAATAATAGCAAGCCTTATTCCTATTTTGGCATTTTCGATTTCAGGACTTTTAGCCCCGGTTAGTGAAGGACCAGAGAAGCTTTCTAGTTATGAATCGGGTATAGAACCCATGGGAGGGGCTTGGGTACAATTCCGAATACGCTATTATATGTTTGCGCTCGTTTTTGTTGTTTTTGATGTGGAAACCGTCTTTCTATACCCTTGGGCAATGAGTTTCGACGTATTGGGTGTATCCGTTTTTATCGAAGCTTTGATTTTCGTGCTTATCTTAGTTGTTGGTTTAGTTTATGCATGGCGAAAAGGAGCCTTGGAATGGTCTTAACTGAATATTTAGACAAAAAAAAAGAAGGAAAAGATTCTATTGAGACAGTTATGAATTTGATTGAGTTTCCCTTACTTGACCAAACAAGTTCCAATTCTGTTATTTCAACTACACCAAATGATCTTTCGAATTGGTCAAGACTCTCCAGTTTATGGCCCCTTCTATACGGTACCAGTTGTTGTTTCATTGAATTTGCTTCATTAATAGGCTCACGATTCGACTTTGATCGTTATGGATTGGTACCAAGATCAAGTCCTAGGCAAGCAGACCTAATTTTAACAGCCGGTACGGTAACAATGAAAATGGCTCCCTCTTTAGTGAGATTATACGAGCAAATGCCTGAACCAAAATACGTCATTGCTATGGGAGCCTGTACTATTACAGGGGGAATGTTCAGTACGGATTCCTATAGTACTGTTCGGGGAGTTGATAAGTTAATTCCTGTGGATGTCTACTTGCCGGGCTGCCCACCTAAACCGGAGGCAGTTATAGATGCCCTAACAAAACTTCGTAAGAAGATATCGCGAGAAATAGTTGAGGATCAAACTCTATCTCAAAATAAAAATAGATGTTTTACTACCAGTCACAAGCTTTATGTTAGGCGCAGTACTCATACAGGAACTTATGAGCAAGAATTGCTCTATCAATCACCATCTACATTAGATATATCTTCTGAAACTTTTTTCAAATCCAAAAGTTCAGTACCTTCCTACAAATTAGTGAATTAGGAGAGGGGCTCTTTTGTGTAGAAAAATAAAAAGCAGGGCAATCTTTCAAACTTGCATCCGAAATGTGAAATATTTATACAAAGAGGGAGAGATGAAGACAATGCAGCAGGGTTGGTTATCTAATTGGCTAGTCAAACATGAGGTGGTTCATAGATCTTTGGGCTTTGATCACCGAGGAATAGAGACTTTACAAATAAAAGCAGGGGATTGGGATTCCATTGCTGTCATTTTATATGTATATGGTTACAATTATTTACGCTCCCAATGTGCTTATGATGTAGCACCCGGTGGATCTTTAGCTAGCGTGTATCATCTTACGAGAATACAATATGGTATAGATAATCCAGAAGAAGTCTGCATAAAAGTCTTTGCCCAAAAGGATAATCCTAGAATTCCGTCTGTCTTCTGGATTTGGAGAAGTGCCGATTTTCAAGAACGCGAATCTTATGATATGGTGGGAATCTCTTATGATAATCATCCGCGCCTTAAACGTATCCTAATGCCTGAAAGTTGGATAGGCTGGCCCTTACGTAAGGATTATATAACCCCCAATTTTTATGAAATACAAGATGCTCATTGAATGATAAGAAATTCATGCTCACTTATACAACACAACTCCAGATTTTATTCAAGTCAAGGAATATTTTTAGGTTCTTTTCCTAGATGAAACGGAATACCTATTTATAATTAATTCCTAATTATACAAAAGCATTCCAGATAGACTGAGCAAAAAAAGGGTTTCATTTGGATTCCCCTATTTTGAAAATCGCATATTAATTTCCTTCATATGAACAGAAAAATAGGATGACTCAAAGAAGTTCTCTACCAGGAACTTTGTACCGCGCACATTACTTAGCACAACTAGGAAAATAAGATAAGATAAAGATAAGCAAGACTAAAAAAATATTCGTCGGAATAGCGGAATACAAAATTAAGAAACGCAAAAAAATAAAGGGGAATCTCACCCCCTTCTTTATCATAAAGAAAAGATATATTTTAAAACTTCTTTAAAAAGAAAAAGAAGTGCCTCTATATTTATATTATAGATTTATCCACTTAGATGAATAAATATTATTAATGAATATGTATCACAATCCATCTCGAGGTATTTGGATCAATACCTATTCGGTGGATCTTTTTTTTTTTTTTCTCTGCCAGGAACCAGATTTGAACTGGTGACACGAGGATTTTCAGTCCTCTGCTCTACCAACTGAGCTATCCTGACCTTTTCTTGTGCATCATCCTAGTAGAGTATTTGTATCTATGTCAATTAAAAGGACTAAAAATTAATTAAAGTATTTCAAATTTTAAATTTGAAAATGGGGGGGGTAGTCCTATGCATTGTGCATGGTTTACTTAAATAAAACTTAAAAATAGAGTGAATAACCAAGATTTCTTGCCGATACTCTAATAAAAAAGAAATCTATTCAATGAATAGGATAAGATCCATTGAGTTCTCTTCGCATTCCTTTGTGAAAGAGTAGAATGAGAAAGCTAATGAATCTTAAACCCATTGCATTGATAAAAAGAAAAAAAAGTGCATTGATAAAAAGAAAAAAAAAAAGAGGATAAATAATAATAATATAGTATAGTTAGGGAATAAAAGAGGATTTGGGGATAGAGGGACTTGAACCCTCACAACTTATAAAGTCGACGGATTTTCCTTTTACTAGAAATTTCATTGTTGTCAGTATTGACATGTAGAATGGGACTCTCTCTTTGTCCTCGTCCGATTAATCCACTTTTTTAAAGATCTCGAAAACTTTGAATTTTAATTGAAGAATTTGATTATTCAATATTCGATTGGAGTGGATTCACAATAATGAAAAAAAAAAATTATGATATGAGTTTTTTATTTCATAATCATTATCATTTCTAATTTCATTTTTAAAAAAGATAAAGAACCTATATTATAATTAGAATATAATATGAGTTCTGTGATTAATCGTTTGCTATGTCAGTATCTATACGTGTTTATTAAATGTATAAGGTATAAAACCCCTCTTTCTCTAATTTAGAACTAGAAGGAATTCCACTAACAACACAACGTAATTAACTCGATTCGTTAGAACAGCTTCCATTGAGTCTCTGCACCTATCCTTTTCCTTTGTATTCTAGTTCGAGAACCCCTTGTTTTCTCAAAACACGGATTTGGCTCAGGATTGCCCTTTTTTAATTCCAGGGTTTCTCTGAATTTGGAAGTTACCACTTAGCAGGTTTCCATACCAAGGCTCAATACAATCAAGTCCGTAGCGTCTACCGATTTCGCCATATCCCCATTTCCCTCTTCTTTGAGACCAGGATTCCTTGTGTAATTTCATCCATCTCTTAGTTTTTTTTTTGAATCATTGAGTTCATCACTCAACGTAGTCTAGCAGTTCAGTTCGACTCTATTTGAGAGACCTCGCTTGCTTATTGCAATTCAGAATTGAATTGATTCTATCCTTGATGTATTTGCAATTCAATCCGAATCAATATATCCAAAAGTTTTTATCTCCCCCACCTCCCGTCTTACTTTTTTATAGTATTCAAAATTATACTATAACGCTTGATATTTATTCTTTTTTTCTAATCAGAATTAGCAATTTTATTTACTCTGACTCTATGTTCCCCTTAGTGAAATATTAATCCTCAAATTATTAACAAATAATAAAGTCTATAATGATCGAATGAAAATACCAATAAATTCTATAATTTTATTTTTTAATATCCTATAGTTAAGCATATCAAGCTAACTTTATCTTTAAGAAGTTTTAGTATTTTTTTATTTTTATAAGTATAACTTCAAATTTAGAACTAGTTAATAGCTAAGATTAATAACTAATATCTGAGATTTTACGGATTTCCTATACTATACCTATTTCTATTTGTTACACTATTTCCGTTATGTAAGCCCACTTAGCTCAGAGGTTAGAGCATCGCATTTGTAATGCGAGGGTCATCGGTTCAAATCCGATAGTCGGCTTTTTTTTCTCTATCGATGTTCTACGAACAAGAATCTCTTTTTTTCCGAATTAAATGGAGAATCCAGGATCTTTTATGTTTTTTACCTTACAATTTTGCTAGATACAAAACAATAAAATAAATAATATATATACAAAAAAAAAAGATTTTGATGAAATTCCATTTTTTGGGGTACTTTAGTTGATTTTACTCTGTTTATCCTGTAGTTTAATTCAGTTTTAATTTCGATGTATTCTGTAATGTAAATACAATGAAATTAATTGTGTAAAATGAAATTTCAATAAAATAAAAAAAGGAGTCTTCATGTCCCGTTATCGAGGACCTCGTTTAAAAAAAATACGCCGTCTGGGAGCTTTACCAGGACTCACTAGAAAAACACCTAAATCCGGAAGTAATCTTAAAAAAAAATTCAATTCTGGGAAAAAGGAGCAATATCGTATTCGTCTTCAAGAAAAACAGAAATTGCGTTTTCATTATGGTCTGACAGAACGACAATTACTTAGATATGTACATATCGCTGGAAAAGCAAAAAGGTCAACAGGCCAGGTTTTACTACAATTACTTGAAATGCGTTTGGATAATATCCTTTTTCGATTGGGTATGGCTTCAACCATTCCTGGGGCCCGCCAATTAGTCAACCATAGACATATTTTAGTTAATGGTCGTATAGTCAATATACCAAGTTTTCGTTGCAAACCCCGAGATATTATTACTACGAAAGATAACCAAAGATCAAAAGGTCTGGTTCAAAATTATATTGCTTCATCGGACCCGGGGAAATTGCCAAAGCATTTGGCGATTGACACGTTGGAATATAAAGGACTAGTAAATAAAATCCTAGATAGGAAGTGGGTCGGTCTCAAAATAAATGAGTTGTTAGTTGTAGAATATTACTCTCGTCAGACTTGAACTTAACGAAAAAAGGAAAGGTTCATAGAATTTTCTTCCCCTTCCCCTTTCCCCGAACTAAATCGCCCTAAGACCATTACCATTAATTTGTATTTTCCCATCAACTAGCTAAAATTGATTAACCCTAGGATTAGGATCCTTTTTTCTTTTTTCCTCTATGTGTATTTTACATACCACAGTAATTTGCTATAGAGAATTTCTAATTTCTATTAAATCAAAATAAGATAATATAAGATATTATATTATTGCTGGAAAAAATTGTTATTTGATTTGATACATTGTGATCCTTAACGTTGATGAATTAAGAAAAACGGAAAGAGAGGGATTCGAACCCTCGGTAAACAAAAGTCTACATAGCAGTTCCAATGCTACGCCTTGAACCGCTCGGCCATCTCTCCTACATAACTTATTATGGAAAATAAACTGAGTGAATAGCGAGTTTTCTTATTCCTGCAGTACAGGTACAACCGCAACCACTCGGGGGTTCCATAGTTCTATTGGAAAAATTCCTTTTGATCTAAGTGGAAGGATACAGGATTTTTTACTAGAAATTGCGCTCGCTATAAAATAAAAGTTTTAATTTGGGTTTTCCCGCAACTAAAGAAAAAGAAAATGGAAGAATTCTTCTTATTGCATAATAAAATAAAGAAACCTTAGAATTCCGTTTGCATAAGATACGCTACACCATACTATCGAAATCAAAAATAGGGTATGAGACAATTAATAACTTTGAAAACACGAAATAGTTGATAACATAAGTTGTTGTTCAGAAATAGGAAAGTGGAATGAAATCCAGTCTTAGTCAAATATTTCATATCTCTTCGTGTCCAAGCAGAAGGAAAAGGATACAATTTGAGCTGAGCGGAAAATCCATATCTCTCTTATCCATTTAAAGCATATGGATTTAGAGTAGAGCATATGGATCAATCTATTTATAATTATAAGAATCGAATGTGTTTGTTTTTATGTTATTTTGTGAAGGAATGAAAACAATTCTATATAGAATGGGTTGGGAATTATGCCTAGATCCCGTGGAAATGGAAATTTCATTGATAAGACCTCCTCAATTGTAGCCAATATTTTATTGCGAATAATTCCGACAACCTCAGGAGAAAAAAAGGCATTTACTTATTATAGAGATGGTGCGATTTGACTCTTTTTTTTGCTTTTTTTTAGCCCTACCTATACCTCAGTCTTACGAAAAAGAGAGGGGGGTTGGCATAGAGAGAACCAAATTTGTAAAGCAAACAAACCCACGCTTCGGGAAGGTGAGGCGAACTAACAATTCCTTCCGTCGTGTATCCTCGATTGATGCGGCTTCAGATACTTCAATTGTAGATTTGAGTATTGAGCGAAAGGTTACACCTACAGGATATGGTATGGTATGGATTACAGGCCAATCCTACTCTATTAGTATCCGTAGGCAGCATAGGGGAGAAAAGCACTACACCTAGAAATAGGAATCAACAAGAGAAAAACTTTGTTAGAAATTACCCCTTTCCTGATCGGTATCAGGGCTGGGAAGAATGGTTGGGATAACAAACAACCATCAGGTTTGTACTTTGGATACCCCTATAACCATCAAAGATCGTTGAAGTAGCTAATTCCTCTAAATAGGAGGCGTTGAGAACAAAGAAATTATTGGAGCTATCGTTTTCCTCTAGCATTAATAGAATTCATTGGTGTTAAGAAAAACCTCTTGTGGGAAGGTTGGCTAGAGATTTCTTGGAAAAATACCAGCCCCTTTCGGTTCATAATGAGACGGGACTAATTCTATTTTGATTCTATAGATTATTTCGCTTAGTACTATTATGTACAGAAGGGAGGAGCCGTATGAGATGAAAACCTCATGTACGGTTTTGGAACGGAGATTTTTTGAATAGAATGAACGACCGTAACGGATGTTGGCTCAATCCGAAGGAAATTATGCGGAAGCTTTGCAAAATTATTATGAAGCTACGCGACTAGAAATCGATCCCTATGATCGAAGTTATATACTCTATAACATAGGCCTTATACACACAAGCAATGGAGAGCATACAAAGGCTTTGGAATATTATTTCCGGGCACTAGAACGAAACCCCTTCTTACCGCAAGCTTTTAATAATATGGCCGTGATCTGTCATTACGTGCGACTATCTCCACTATAGAAAGAAAAAAAAAAAAGAGAGGATCAAATTTTCTAGTAAATACTAGAAAAAAAGGGCTTTCTACATAGGGATCGTAAAAACAACGATTTTTCCCTATCAGCTGTAGGAAGGAAGGACACTTCACGAGAATCAAAAAACGAAGAAAGTATGGCCTATACTACTACTCTATGGATAAAGTTTCTCAAATTGATAGAGAAAGCACCGTAAAGATCAATTAGTGAGCGACTGGGTCGATACAACTAAAAAAAACTGCTTACTTATCCCATGATATGGGGCAAAATTTAGGAATCCGCTTATGTAATAGAGCCGATCCACTAAGGGATTAAGCAGCGGTGTAGTATCAGATCCCAAAGATAGTAAGTTCTTTTTTCTTTCTTATGGAAAAAAGTCTTTTTCAAGGATTCTATAGAGATTTCATATATGAAACCGGGATAGTTACCTCTCAGAAAATTTGAACGAAGGCTCTATATCTATCTATGCTTCATTCTTCTGAAGGTGGGAAAAAAGATCAAACTGATTATTGATAAAAATTAGGGTTTGAAACTTAGGTAATTAATTTCTTCTGCTTAACCCAAGAACAAATTGGATCGATTTTTGATAAATCGAATTCAGTTAAGATAGGGGAAATTCAGATAGCAATTTCTGAGCCGTATGAGGTAGGAAACTCTCAAGTACGGTTCTAAGGGAAGGAACTTCCTATTCCGACCGAGGAGAACAGGCCATTCTACAGGGTGATTCGGAAATTGCGGAAGCTTGGTTTGATCAAGCTGCTGAATATTGGAAACAAGCTATAGCGCTTACTCCGGGAAATTATATTGAAGCACAGAACTGGTTGAAGATTACGAAGCGCTTTGAATTTGAATAAGACCATGCTCCTTCTTTTTCATAAAATGGGTGGTTTGGTTGTTGATCCATTAATCAAATAAATTAGGTCGTAAGATCGAATCAAGAATTTCATTATATCCATTTCTTATACCTTCTATTTTATATGATATTTCATAAGAATAAACCATAGGGATAGGGTCTAGAATAGAAGTAATAAAGTGAATAAAAAGAGGGGGCAATCTAAATATTGCTAATATATTAGGACCATCTTATTAATAATTCTAATGAGTTATCTTGGAATTTAGAATCAAATAAAAAACCCTATATTATGCTCAAGGAAAGTAGATATAGATAGGAGCTTATGCCCTCAAAAAAAATACACTAGTTTCTTAAATTAAAAATAAAAAAGATTTTTTTCTTACGTCGAGAAATATTTGTTTTTCAAGATAAACAATGTCCGTTAGGCACCTAATCTTTATGTCATAATAGACCCGAACACTTGCCTCGGATTGACTTCAATATATAATTGCTCCAGTGAATAACTAAAAAAAAAATAGAAGGATGGTAGATAGTAAAGAAAAGAACTAATCACAATATCTATCTTTCAAAATCTATCTTTCAAAATCTATCTTTCAAAATATATATCTTTCAAAGATTCACTAAAAAGACAGTTGGCGGGTCTCTTTGTATGTCTTGTCCGGAAAGAGGAGGACTTAATGATTATTCGTTCGCCGGAACCAGAAGTAAAAATTGTTGTGGATAGGGATCCTGTAAAAACATCTTTTGAGGAATGGGCCAGACCCGGCCATTTCTCAAGAACACTAGCTAAGGGCCCTGATACTACCACTTGGATCTGGAACCTACATGCTGATGCTCACGATTTCGATAGTCATACTGGTGATTTGGAGGAGATTTCTCGAAAAGTCTTTAGTGCTCATTTCGGGCAACTTTCCATTATCTTTCTTTGGTTGAGTGGCATGTACTTTCATGGCGCCCGTTTTTCCAATTATGAAGCATGGCTAAGTGATCCTACTCACATTGGACCCAGTGCTCAGGTAGTTTGGCCTATAGTAGGGCAAGAAATATTGAATGGTGATGTAGGCGGGGGTTTCCGAGGAATCCAAATAACCTCTGGTTTTTTTCAGCTTTGGCGAGCATCTGGAATAACTAGTGAATTACAACTCTATTGTACTGCAATTGGTGCATTGATTTTTGCAGCGTTAATGCTTTTTGCTGGTTGGTTCCATTATCACAAAGCCGCTCCCAAATTGGCCTGGTTCCAAGATGTAGAATCCATGTTGAATCACCACTTAGCGGGATTATTAGGACTTGGGTCTCTTTCTTGGGCGGGGCACCAAATTCATGTATCTTTACCAATTAACCAATTTCTTGACGCTGGGGTGGATCCTAAAGAGATACCACTTCCTCATGAATTTATCTTGAATCGGGACCTTTTGGCTCAACTTTATCCTAGTTTTGCCGAAGGAGCAACCCCTTTTTTCACTTTAAATTGGTCCAAATACGCAGAATTTCTGACTTTTCGCGGAGGACTAGATCCAGTAACCGGTGGTCTCTGGCTGACCGATATTGCGCACCATCATTTAGCTATTGCTATTCTTTTCCTAATCGCAGGTCATATGTATAGGACCAATTGGGGTATTGGCCATGGACTTAAAGATATTTTGGAGGCTCACAAGGGCCCATTTACAGGACAAGGCCATAAGGGTCTTTATGAAATCTTAACAACGTCATGGCATGCTCAATTATCTCTTAACCTAGCTATGCTAGGCTCTACAACCATTGTTGTAGCTCATCATATGTATTCTATGCCTCCCTATCCATACCTAGCTACTGACTATGGTACACAACTTTCCTTGTTCACACACCACATGTGGATTGGCGGATTTCTAATAGTCGGTGCTGCTGCACATGCAGCAATTTTTATGGTAAGAGACTATGATCCAACTACTCGATACAACGATCTATTAGATCGCGTCCTTAGACACCGCGATGCAATCATATCCCACCTTAACTGGGTATGTATATTTCTAGGTTTTCACAGTTTTGGCTTGTACATTCATAATGATACCATGAGTGCTTTAGGCCGTCCACAAGATATGTTTTCGGATACTGCCATACAATTACAACCTATCTTTGCTCAATGGGTACAAAATATCCATGCTACTGCGCCTGGCGTAACAGCTCCTGGTGCAACAACAAGTACTAGCTTAACGTGGGGAGGCGGCGAGTTAGTAGCAGTAGGTGGCAAAGTGGCTTTGTTACCTATTCCATTAGGAACCGCAGATTTTTTAGTCCATCACATTCATGCATTTACCATACATGTGACTGTATTAATACTTTTGAAAGGTGTTTTATTTGCTCGGAGTTCCCGTTTGATACCCGATAAAGCAAATCTAGGTTTTCGCTTTCCTTGCGATGGGCCTGGCCGAGGGGGAACATGTCAAGTATCCGCCTGGGATCATGTTTTCTTAGGTTTATTCTGGATGTACAATGCAATTTCGGTAGTCATTTTCCATTTCAGTTGGAAAATGCAGTCGGATGTTTGGGGTACTATAAGTGATCAAG
>NW_028260933.1:0-30000 GCF_056163025.1 Triticum urartu | reverse complement strand
TACATAACGAATTGGTATGGTATATTCATACCATAACATAAGAACAATAAGAACTCGAATTCTTATCGATACTGGAACTCAGAGCATAGGAGGGAAAGTCGATTTATGGATGGAATCAAATACGCAGTATTTACAGAAAAAAGTCTTCGTTTATTGGGAAAGAATCAATATACTTTTAATGTCGAATCGGGATTCACTAAGACAGAAATAAAGCATTGGGTCGAACTCTTCTTTGGTGTTAAGGTGGTAGCTGTGAATAGCCATCGACTACCTGGAAAAGGTAGAAGAATAGGACCTATTCTGGGCCATACAATGCATTACAGACGTATGATCATTACCCTTCAACCGGGTTATTCTATTCCACTTCTAGATAGAGAAAAAAACTAAAGGAGAATACTTAATAATACGGCGAAACATTTATACAAAACACCTATCCCGAGCACACGCAAGGGAACCGTAGACAGGCAAGTGAAATCCAATCCACGAAATAATTTGATCCATGGACGGCACCGTTGTGGTAAAGGTCGTAATTCCAGAGGAATCATTACCGCAAGGCATAGAGGGGGAGGTCATAAGCGCCTATACCGTAAAATAGATTTTCGACGGAATCAAAAAGACATATCTGGTAGAATCGTAACCATAGAATACGACCCTAATCGAAATGCATACATTTGTCTCATACACTATGGGGATGGTGAGAAGAGATATATTTTACATCCCAGAGGGGCTATAATTGGAGATACTATTGTTTCTGGTACAAAAGTTCCTATATCAATGGGAAATGCCCTACCTTTGAGTGCGGTTTGAACTATTGATTTACGTAATTGGAAGTAACCAATTAGGTTTACGACGAAACCTAGAAATCGATCACTGATCCAATTTGACTACCTCTACGGGATAGACCTCAACAGAAAACTGTTGAGTAACGGCAGCAAGTGATTGAGTTCAGTAGTTCCTCATAGAAAATTATTGGCTCTAGAGATATGGTAATATGGAGAAGACAAAATTGTTTGAAGCACGCACAGAACCGGAAGCGCCCCTTGTTTCAAAGAGAGGAGGACGGGTTATTCACATTTAATTTGATGGTCAGAGGCAAATTGAAAGCTAAGCAGTGGTAATTAAGACCCCCGGGGGAAAATAGGGATGTCTCCTACGTTACCCATAATATGTGGAAGTATCGACGTAATTTCATAGAGTCATTCGATCTGAATGCTACATGAAGAACATAAGCCAGATGACGGAACGCAGAGACCTAGGATGTAGAAGATCATAACATGAGCGATTCGGCAGATTTGGATTCCTTTCCTATATATCCACTCATGTGGTACTTCATCATATGATTCATATAAGATCCATCTGTCTAGAGATCGTCATATACATCTAGAAAGCCGTATGCTTTGGAAGAAGCTTGTACAGTTTGGGAAGGGGTTTTTTGAGAGAAAAGAAGAATCTACTTCAACCGATATGCCCTTAGGCACGGCCATGCATAACATAGAAATCACACGTGGAAGGGGTGGGCAATTAGCTAGAGCAGCAGGTGCTGTAGCGAAACTCATTGCAAAAGAGGGTAAATCGGCCACTTTAAGATTACCATCTGGGGAGGTCCGTTTAGTATCCCAAAACTGCTTAGCAACAGTCGGACAAGTGGGTAATGTTGGGGTGAACCAAAAAAGTTTGGGTAGAGCCGGATCTAAGTGTTGGCTAGGTAAACGCCCCGTAGTAAGAGGGGTAGTTATGAACCCTGTGGACCACCCCCATGGGGGCGGTGAAGGGAAAGCTCCCATTGGTAGAAAAAAACCCACAACCCCTTGGGGTTATCCTGCGCTTGGAAGAAGAACTAGGAAAAGGAAAAAATATAGCGATAGTTTTATTCTTCGTCGCCGTAAGTAAATACGTAACTAGGAATATGGAAAATTGCATTTTTGGAATTTGCAATAATGCGATGGGCGAACGACGGGAATTGAACCCGCGCATGGTGGATTCACAATCCACTGCCTTGATCCACTTGGCTACATCCGCCCCTTATCCAGCTAAAGGATTTTTTTCTTTTTTCCATTGATCATTATTCTATTTATTCTGACCTCCGTACTTCGATCGAGATATTGGACATAGAATGCCACTCTTTAAAAAGGAAAAAAGGAGTAATCAGCTGTGACACGAAAAAAAACGAATCCTTTTGTAGCTCATCATTTATTGGCAAAGATAGAAAAGGTCAATATGAAGGAGGAGAAAGAAACAATAGTAACGTGGTCCCGGGCATCTAGCATTCTACCCACAATGGTTGGCCATACAATCGCGATTCATAATGGAAAGGAACATATACCTATTTACATAACAAATCCTATGGTAGGTCGCAAATTGGGGGAATTCGTGCCTACTCGGCATTTCACGAGTTATGAAAATGCAAGAAAGGATACTAAATCTCGTCGTTAACTGAATTCTGAATAGAAAGATTAAGAAGAAAAAAAGATTCAAAATAAAGTAAAGGTAGGCGGGGAATAACCTTATTTATGACAAGTTTCAAACTAGTAAAGTATATCCCTAGGATAAAGAAGAAGAAAAGTGGGCTAAGGAAACTCGCAAGGAAAGTTCCAACCGATCGTCTACTTAAGTTCGAGAGAGTTTTCAAAGCACAAAAACGTATCCCTATGTCTGTTTTCAAAGCACAAAGAGTTCTTGACGAGATTCGCTGGCGTTACTACGAGGAAACTGTTATGATACTGAACCTCATGCCCTATCGAGCATCTTATCCCATCTTAAAGTTGGTTTATTCGGCAGCCGCAAATGCTACTCATTATAGGGATTTCGACAAAGCGAATTTATTTATTACTAAAGCCGAAGTCAGTAGGAGTACTATTATGAAGAAATTCAGACCTCGAGCTCGAGGACGTAGTTTCCCCATAAAAAAAAGCATGTGTCATATAACAATTGTACTAAATATAGTAAAGAAATCTAAATAACCTTTAGATCCATCTAAGATTTCGATTCCCAGTAAAAAAAATATAGAATAGAAAAATATGGGACAAAAAATAAATCCACTCGGTTTCAGACTTGGTACAACCCAAAAACACCATTCCTTTTGGTTCGCACAACCAAAAAATTATTCTGAAGGTCTACAGGAAGATAAAAAAATAAGGGATTGTATCAAGAACTATATACAAAAGAATAGGAAAAAGGGCTCGAATAGAAAAATAGAATCAGACTCAAGTTCCGAAGTAATTACACATAATAGAAAAATGGACTCAGGTTCAAGTTCCGAAGTAATTACACATATAGAAATCCAAAAAGAAATCGATACGATCCACGTCATAATCCATATTGGATTCCCAAATTTATTAAAGAAAAAAGGAGCAATCGAAGAATTAGAGAAAGATCTACAAAAGGAAATTAACTCTGTAAACCAGAGATTTAATATTTCTATCGAAAAAGTTAAAGAACCTTATAGACAGCCTAACATTCTTGCAGAATATATAGCTTTCCAATTAAAAAATAGAGTTTCATTCCGAAAGGCAATGAAAAAAGCCATTGAATTAACTAAAAAAGCAGATATAAGGGGAGTAAAAGTAAAAATTGCGGGTCGTCTCGGAGGAAAAGAAATTGCACGCGCCGAATCTATTAAAAAGGGTAGACTTCCCCTCCAAACAATTCGCGCTAAAATTGATTATTGCTGCTATCCAATTCGGACTATCTATGGAGTATTAGGTGTAAAAATTTGGATATTCGTAGACGAAGAATAAGTAATCTTGTCTTCGGATTCTGTCCATTGATAGAATAAAAAATGACAAGAGACTTTTTTCCTGAAATCCCTGCAAAAGAAGAAATTATACCTCTTTCTATAAGATTTAATGAAAATTGATAAATCATTTAATATAATTGCTATGCTTAGTGTGTGACTCGTTATTTTTTTCTTTTTTTTAAGAAAAAAACTTAGTAATTATAGAAAATTAACTAATAACCAACCTATTGCTTCGTATTGTCGAGATCCTAACTAAGAAACAGTCACTATATGAATAAATACCTCTATCATAACATAAATGAGTAGATGTGTCATATAGTTGTAGCAACTGCAATTTTTTCTCTAAAAAAGAAAAGGGATTCTAGGTTGTGAAGCAAAACTAAAGGGATGTGGATAAAGGGAGGGATGATAGAAAGAAGGAAGAGGAAATAAATAAGATATAGGATTCCACTATGTATGGTCTATGAATTACATCATAAAAGGCAATGTGATAAAGCATCATATATAATAAAAATAATAGAGAATTAAAAATTGTAACTTGAAACAAGAACTACAAATTTAAAGCAATAATAAAGAGCCGCCCGGGTTAATAAAACTGAGAAAATTAACTCGGAAAGAAATTTTTTGGAAGCTCCGTTGCGGGATTCAGACCTAACCATTCAAGGAGAAGCAGTGGGAACGACAGAACCTATGATTCCATAGGATTTTATTGAAAAGAATCCTAACACTTCATTGGGTGGGATGGCGGAACAAACCAAAAAAATTGTCTTATTTGGTAAGTTTATAAATTAACAAATAAGACAGGAAAGAGTAAATATTCGCCCGCGAAATTCTTATTGAATTAGAATACTTTACCGCGATTCAATAAGAGTAAAAATAAGGATTTTTTTAAGAAGGATTACATTATCTATAAATATAGAATTTAGATAAATATACACACACATCTGGATATATTCTAGATCTTCTTTTTTGACTATATATTATATTTTTCTGTTTTAACAAATTCAATATAAAAAAAACCGAACTTTTTCTATTATCTATTAATGTGTATCTATCCGTACCGTAATATTTTGGAATATTATGAATTAGAGAAATTTACATGCTTTCTGATTCCATTCGCGAGGAGCTGGATGAGAAGAAACTCTCATGTCCAGTTTTGCAGTAGAGATGGAACTAAGAAAGAGAACCATCGACTATAACCCCAAAAGAACCAGATTTCGCAAACAACATAGAGGAAGAATGAAAGGAAAATCCTGCCGAGGCAATCGTATTTGTTTTGGTAGATATGCTCTTCAAGCACTTGAACCCGCTTGGATCACGGCGAGACAGATAGAAGCAGGACGAAGAGCAATAACACGATATGCACGTCGTGGTGGAAAAATATGGGTACGTATATTTCCCGACAAACCGGTTACACTAAGACCCACGGAAACACGTATGGGCTCGGGAAAGGGGTCCCCCGAATATTGGGTATCCGTTGTTAAACCTGGTCGTATACTTTATGAAATGGGGGGAGTATCTGAAACTGTAGCTAGAGCAGCTATCTCCATAGCTGCCAGTAAAATGCCCATACGAAGTCAATTTATTCGATTAGAGATATAGAACCCTAAAAGGGGTATGGAAGATAAAAAAAAATGCTCGGTTTTTCTTTCTGGAAAGACAATATTTCTTTCATCCTTTTGCATTGAAATAACAAATTGAAATCAAAATAATATGATTCAACCTCAGACCCTTTTAAATGTAGCAGATAATAGTGGAGCTCGAAAATTGATGTGTATTCGAGTCATAGGAGCTGCTGGTAATCAGCGATATGCTCGTATTGGTGATGTTATTGTTGCTGTAATCAAAGACGCATTGCCCCAAATGCCTCTAGAAAGATCCGAAGTAATTCGAGCTGTAATTGTACGTACATGTAAAGAGTTCAAATGCGAAGACGGTATAATAATCCGCTATGATGACAATGCTGCGGTTATAATTGATCAAAAAGGCAATCCAAAAGGAACTCGAGTTTTTGGCGCGATTGCCGAGGAATTGAGAGAATTGAATTTTACCAAAATAGTTTCATTAGCTCCTGAAGTATTATAAATACTAGTAGGCGAAATTGAGACCAAAGAATTAATTTAGTAGATTGTGTTTTACGTATATGTTTTAAAATCCAAAATGAAAAAAAAAAAAAGAAAACATGTTGATTATAGAAAAATTAGGAGGAACCTAGAATTAGAGTCTTATGGGCAAGGACACTATTGCTGATTTACTAACCTCTATAAGAAATGCGGACATGAATAAAAAAGGAACAGTTCGAGTAGTATCTACAAATATTACCGAAAACATTGTTAAAATACTTCTACGAGAGGGTTTTATTGAAAGTGTTCGGAAACATCAGGAACGTAACAGATATTTCTTGGTTTCAACTTTGCGACATCAAAAGAGAAAGACTATAAAAGGAATATATAGAACAAGAACCTTTTTAAAGCGTATCAGCCGACCCGGCTTACGAATTTATACCAACTATCAAGGAATTCCTAAAGTTTTGGGTGGAATGGGAATTGCTATTCTTTCTACTTCTCGAGGAATAATGACAGATCGAGAAGCTCGACTAAACAGAATTGGGGGAGAAGTCTTATGTTATATATGGTAATCGCCCCGCCTATAGTGCTCGAATTCTATCTCGCCCTTCCTATTTTTAAAATAAAAATAGAAAAATAGGAGAAAAAAAATATGACAGAAAAAAAAAATAGGAGAGAAAAAAAAAACCCGAGAGAAGCAAAAGTAACTTTCGAAGGTTTAGTTACGGAAGCCCTACCCAATGGAATGTTCCGCGTTCGGCTAGAGAATGACACCATCATCCTAGGCTATATTTCAGGAAAGATACGGTCTAGTTCTATACGAATACTGATGGGGGATAGGGTCAAAATTGAAGTAAGTCGTTATGATTCAAGCAAGGGACGTATAATTTATAGACTTCCCCATAAGGATTCGAAGCGTATCGAAGACTCGAAGGATAGCGAAGATTTGAAGGATAGCGAAGATTTGAAGGATACCAAAGATTCAAAGGATTAGGTTTTTCTTTTTTTTTCTAGGGTAATAAATTCTAAGTTCTAAAATTCAAGCGAAGAGACTTATTTTTTCCAAAAGATTAGATTCATAGTTTAAAAAAGGATACGGAAATATGAAAATAAGAGCTTCCGTTCGTAAAATTTGTACAAAATGTCGACTGATTCGTAGGCGTGGACGAATTAGAGTCATTTGCTCTAATCCGAAGCATAAACAAAGACAGGGGTAATCTTTCGAAAAAGAACTTTACTTTCTAAAAAGTAAAAAAAAGTACCCGCGGAAATGTTCCAATTCCAAATAAAATAATTTCATTTAAAATAATTAAAGTAAAGGGTTTATTTTACCCTGAAACGGATATCTTTGTATCTTTTTTTCTTTTTTTTATTTCTAACTCATATTTATGAGATAATAAAATATGGCAAAAGCTATACCAAAAATTGGTTCACGTAAGAAAGTGCGTATTGGTTTACGTAGGAATGCACGTTTTAGTTTACGGAAGAGTGCACGTAGAATAACAAAAGGGGTTATTCATGTTCAAGCTAGTTTCAACAATACCATTATAACTGTTACAGACCCACAAGGTCGGGTGGTTTTTTGGTCCTCGGCCGGTACTTGTGGATTCAAAAGCTCAAGAAAAGCATCACCCTATGCTGGTCAAAGAACAGCAGTAGATGCTATTCGTACAGTAGGTTTGCAACGAGCAGAAGTTATGGTAAAGGGCGCTGGTAGTGGAAGAGATGCCGCATTACGAGCCATTGCTAAAAGTGGTGTGCGATTAAGTTGTATACGCGATGTAACACCTATGCCGCATAATGGATGTCGACCGCCTAAAAAAAGACGTCTGTAAAAGAATTAACCCGCTTTCAACTTTCATTTCAAGAGAAATAAACGATTCAATGATAAAATAATAATACTAGTCTATTATGGTTCGAGAGGAGGTAGCAGGATCCACTCAAACACTACAGTGGAAGTGTGTTGAATCAAGAGTAGATAGTAAGCGCCTTTATTATGGTCGTTTCATTCTGTCCCCGCTTAGAAAAGGTCAAGCGGACACCGTCGGTATTGCCTTGCGAAGAGCTTTACTTGGAGAAATAGAAGGAACATGTATCACACGTGCAAAATTTGGGAGCGTGCCGCACGAGTATTCTACAATAGCAGGTATTGAAGAATCCGTACAAGAAATTTTACTAAATTTGAAAGAAATTGTATTGAGAAGTAATCTCTATGGAGTTAGAGACGCATCCATTTGCGTCAAAGGTCCTAGATACATAACTGCTCAAGATATCATCTTACCGCCTTCCGTAGAAATCGTTGATACGGCACAACCTATAGCTAACTTGACAGAGCCCATTGATTTCTGTATTGATTTACAGATCAAGAGAGATCGTGGATATCAGACAGAACTCAGAAAGAACTATCAAGATGGAAGTTATCCTATAGATGCTGTATCCATGCCTGTTCGAAATGTGAATTATAGTATTTTTTCTTGTGGGAATGGAAATGAAAAACACGAGATACTTTTTCTAGAAATATGGACTAATGGAAGTTTAACCCCTAAGGAAGCACTTTATGAGGCTTCTCGTAATTTGATTGATTTATTTCTTCCTTTTCTACACGCGGAGGAAGAGGGCGCTAGTTTCGAAGAAAATAAAAACAGGTTTACTCCACCCCTTTTTACTTTTCAAAAAAGATTAACTAATCTAAAGAAAAACAAAAAAGGAATTCCATTGAATTGTATTTTTATTGATCAATTAGAATTGACTTCTAGAACGTATAATTGTCTAAAAAGGGCCAATATACATACACTATTGGACCTTTTGAGTAAGACTGAAGAAGATCTTCTGAGAATTGACAGTTTTCGTATGGAAGATAGAAAACATATATGGGACACTCTAGAGAAGCATCTCCCAATTGATTTACTTAAGAATAAACTCTCGTTTTAAATCCATTGCAATTTTTTTTCTTCTTCTTTTTCGAGTTAGAATAAAAAGAAAACAATTTAGCATCTTTGGTACAATCTATATTTTCGCGAAATGGATCATAATAAAATGGATTTTAGGTATCTAGGGAAGATTCACTTGGAAGTAACTATTTCCTAGATACCTATGGTACTTCACGGTTGAATGAATCAAAAAATATCTAAAAAAGACCTAAAGTTAATGATTTATCAATGGGTAATGTTGCTCCAATACCTAACCAAAGAGCTACTACAGTACCGATTAAAAAAACGGTCGTAGCTACTGGGCGGCGAAATGGATTTTGGAATTTATTGACATTCTCTAGAAAAGGTACTGTCAATAAGCCTGTTGGCACAGAAACCATTAAAAGAACGCCCAATAACTTATTGGGTACCGTACGGAGTATTTGAAACACGGGAAAGAAGTACCACTCGGGTAATATTTCCAGAGGAGTTGCAAACGGATCTGCCGGTTCACCAATCATTGATGGCTCGAGAACCGCTAAACCTACATTACATGCAATAGTACCTAGAATTACTACTGGAAAAATATATAAAAGATCGTTGGGCCATGCGGGTTCCCCGTAATAATTATGTCCCATCCCTTTAGCTAATTTAGCTCTTAATACAGGATCATTTAAGTCTGGTTTCTTTGTTATTGGGATAGGTGAACTCTTTAGGATCCATCCCCCAAAGGAACCGGACATGAGAATTTATCATCATCCGGCTCGAGCAAGAGTGAAAGAAATAAGACCGCGGAAGATCCTTAATAGAATTAAGGTTTATAATGACTCAATGACTCTAGGCAAGAAAAGCTTTATCAGATTCTCTTTTCCGAAGTTGCACCTACAACTACTCATTGAAAATAATCCTATTCTTATGGGTAAATGCTCAATATCCAAGTGGGCTTACAAATTTGATCATGATCAATTGCTTTGTGGATTGTCTCATGTCTCTTGATTAGTTGGTATTTATCCCCTCAATATCGCAAGTTTCTTACCTCCAAACAAAATATTTACTTGTTACTAATAAAAAATCAAAAAGTTTAGCCTACATTCTTCCTTAGATCCCTTCTTTTACTCCGATAGTATTGCGGATCACAATCGATGCAAAGAAAATGAATGCATTTCCATACTATAATAAAAAGGTAAGTGTAATAAATAGAGAACTGGATCATGTCACATGACTTATTCCATTTCTACTCTATGGGATCTTACGGAGCCTGTTCATGGATGACATGGTTGCGGTATGATCATAGAAGATATTCTCCTCAAGTGAACCAGCCTATCCTTCCTAGGTAGGGGACTTACATGTTGATTGGATGCGGAGACACCTTTGGTTGTGAATTCTAATGTGGCAGATCCAATTCTTTATCTGCATGGCCAAATCAATAATTCAAGTCACACACTCCCATAATCCGCCTTTTTTCTTTCGTAAAATTAACTTCAACTATTTGTATTGTATAAAAATACTTTGGAGTTGAAGAGAAGTATCCAAATGACATGTGTTATTTTACAATAACCCATGCTTGTAGCAATGAAATACCAAAACCTACCCGATATGATATATGATAATTATAATTCTCTATGATATGCCTTCCCTATAAAGGACCCGAAATACCTTGCTTACGTATCATTGGAAAGTGCATTAACATAAATACGGCAGTAAGCAGAGGCAGTACAAAGGTATGTAAACTATAAAAACGAGTCAAAGTGGATTGGCCCACACTAGCACTTCCGCGTAATAACTCCACTAAAGGCGATCCTATTACCGGAATGGCGTCAGGTACACCTGTCACAATTTTGACTGCCCAATAGCCAATTTGATCCCAAGGCAAAGAATAACCAGTTACACCAAATGATGCAGTCAAAACAGCCAAAACCACACCTGTGACCCAAGTTAATTCGCGGGGTTTTTTAAATCCCCCTGTGAGATACACACGAAATACATGCAGGATCATCATTAAAACCATCATACTTGCTGACCATCGATGAACTGATCGGATTAACCAACCAAAGTTGGCCTCGGTCATTATGTATTGAACCGAGGAAAAAGCCTCTGTAACGGTTGGTCGGTAGTAAAAAGTCATAGCAAAACCGGTAGCGACTTGTACTAGAAAACAAGTAAGTGTAATTCCCCCTAAACAATAAAATATGTTGACATGGGGAGGAACATATTTACTAGTTATATCATCTGCAATTGCCTGAATCTCAAGACGTTCCTCAAACCAATCATATACTTTATTGAGATAGGTAACTAACCCGAGTCCCCCTCTAAGAGCCGTATATGAAAATTTCATCTCGTACGGCTCAAGCAGAAACACAAAAATTTTCAACGAATATTAGAAAAAAGGTTCAAAACTTCATCAGCCACTGAATTGGGTCGATTTGCCTTGAAGATATCAAATAAGAAAAATCCGGAATATCTTCTTTGTGATGATAATGCCAAAAAATCTCAAGTTGGCGCGTCTTTCTTTCTTCCTTTCCCTTATGTTGGTCATTAGAGGCTTCTTGACTTTTCTCTTCCCTATAAAGGATTTGTTTTTTTATGCGTAATATAGAAATTATCTTGTTGAGATCCTATGAATCAGTTCAATTAAAACCTTAGATTCATACTAGAGCCACGATGATTTAGTCTCAAGCTAAACAAAAGGCAAGGGTTCTTCGAATAAGAACCGCTTGATAATCATTTATTGAATCAGTGTAATGACTCGACAAAATCGAGAGAAAAAAAGTTGTCTTTTGGGCAAACAAAATTGGAAGGAAGAAAATTTCTTTTTTATTTTTATTTAAGAACTACTTGAATTTTTCAGTCTGGTTGCGAGGTCTTAATAGTGAGTATGAATCATAGTTCCATTTTTTTTTGATCCACTCTATCTATTTCGTGTTCCAGATACTAGAATAAATAATATCTGACGAATTAGAATCATCTTGATAGAGATAACAGGCCCTTTCTATGTATTATCAATAGGATCAATTCTAACAAGTCACACACTCATATTCCAGAGATACCGAAACAAAAAAATTCCGCGGTCGAACTACCATAATATCTAGAAATGTAGATCTTAAACTAGAAAGGCTTTTTTGGATGGAAAAACTCTGACTTCCTAGTTTTAGTTAGTAGAAACCTAATTGGTTAAAATTCCGTCCAGTAAAACGGAAGAATTATAAATTTCTAAAATGATAGATAGGAATATAGCGAATAAAGCCATTGCGATCCCCATAAAAGGAGTAGTCCCCCAACCCGGGGCGACTTTCCCATATTCCGAATTCAAGGGTTTCAGTAAACTACCTGCACCAGTTCGTTTTGGCCTAGGTTTAGAACTATCTTCAACGGTTTGTGTAGCCATAAATTCTATTTAATCATTGGTGTTGACTTTGTATACTATTCCGTTGTAGTTGTAAATACACGATCTTTTCGTAGATCCATTGTAATCTTGAAATTCTATAAAAATGGAAACAGCAACTTTAGTCGCCATCTCCATATCTGGTTTACTTGTAAGCTTTACTGGGTATGCCTTATATACCGCGTTTGGGCAACCCTCTCAACAATTAAGAGATCCATTCGAAGAACACGGAGACTAATTTAAGTAAGAAGTCTCCCAGATAGGGGGACTTCTTACTTAAATGAAATTATTTTATTCTTTTAGTTGGAGTTGGTGGAACCTTAGGTGGTTCTCGGAAGAAGATAGCGAAAAAAATTATCCCTAAAGTCGAAACTAAAAGGAACGTATAAACCAATGCTTCCATAGATTCGATCCTGGTTTATTTACAATTATAACTTCCACACCTATTCATTTGTCATTTGGGATAATTTCCCATATAAAGAAAGAAAAAGAGTCAAAGAAAGGATGGGAGATGTTTCCCATGTCAAATCAAAAAAGAGAGGTGAAAGATACTATAACAATGTGTATCAAACTGCCTGTTTCCTTGTAGTTGGATCTCCCACTTTTTGGAATGTTCCAAATTCCACTTGAGCATCCAAATCTGGATCAATACCAGCAAAAACATCTCGGAACAATGTTCTAGCGCCATGCCAAATGTGTCCGAAAAAGAAGAGCAAAGCAAAGGTAGCATGACCAAAAGTGAACCAACCCCTTGGACTGCTGCGAAAAACACCATCAGATTTCAAAGTAGCCCGGTCTAATTCAAAAATTTCCCCTAATTGAGAACGCCTCGCATATTTTTTTACAGTAGCAGGATCAGAATAACTTACTCCATTAAGTTCGCCACCATAGAACTCCACCGTTACACCTACTTGTTCAACACTATATTTGGATTCTGCTCTTCTAAAAGGAACGTCTGCTCTAACAATTCCCTCCTCATCTACCAAAACAACCGGAAATGTTTCAAAAAAAGTAGGCATACGGCGTACAAAAAGCTCACGTCCTTCTTTATCTCTAAAGACGGGATGTCCTAACCATCCAACAGCTATTCCATCCCCATTGTCCATTGAGCCTGCTCTGAATAATCCCCCTTTTGCCGGATTATTACCAATATAATCATAAAAGGCTAATTTTTCGGGAATTTTAGACCAAGCTTCTGATAAACTAAGATTTTCGGCTAAACCATTGCTAACTCTTCGATATATTTCTTGCTGAAAGTATCCCTGATCCCACTGATAACGAGTAGGCCCAAATAATTCGATTGGGGTCGTTGCTGACCCATACCACATAGTTCCAGCAACTACGAAAGCTGCAAAAAAAACAGCAGCGATACTACTGGAAAGTACAGTTTCAATATTGCCCATACGTAATCCTTTATATAGACGTTGAGGCGGACGGACACTAAGATGGAATAAGCCCGCTAATATACCCAATGTACCCGCAGCAATATGATGAGAAGCTATTCCCCCCGGAACAAAAGGATCAAAACCTTCTGCACCCCACGCTGGATTTACAGCTTGTACTTTTCCAGTTAGTCCATAAGGATCGGATACCCATATCCCAGGACCATACAAACCCGTTACATGAAATGCCCCAAAGCCAAAGCAAGCCACCCCTGCAAGAAATAAATGAATTCCAAAGATCTTGGGCAAATCCAAAGAGGGTTTTCCCGTCCGCTCATCAGAGAATATTTCTAGGTCCCAATATACCCAATGCCAGATCGCTGCCAAGAAACACAAGCCAGAAAACACAATATGCGTACCTGCCACACCTTCATAACTCCAAATACCCGGATTTGTTACAGTTCCTCCTGAAATACTCCAACCACCCCACGAATCCGTTATTCCTAAACGAGTCATGAAGGGAATTACGAACATACCTTGTCTCCACATTGGATCCAGAACAGGATCAGAGGGATCAAAAACTGCTAATTCGTATAAAGCCATTGAGCCAGCCCAACCAGAAACTAGAGCTGTGTGCATTATATGCACCGCAAGCAATCGACCCGGATCATTCAATACGACAGTATGAACACGATACCAAGGCAAACCCATGGAAATACCCCTTTAGCAAAGAAAAATAGACACGATGTCGCTTTATTTTATCGCATTGAAAAAGACTATCCATATCCTATGTACCTAACCCTTCTAGGGGATTCTGTGTCAGAAAGCGCGAATATTTATTTCATTCCATTAAAAATAAGAAGCCAATTCTGTTCATAAGAAGAAAGAGAAGCAGATCTATTCTATACTCGATAAGTGCCAATATGCAATGGGTAACTTGGCCAATTTGGAAAAAACGAAGAATAGATCGCTACCCCTCTTTGTTTAGCATTCAAATCACCCATTCCCTTTTCTTTATTCAATCTGTCTTACATTCCTTATATGTATAACCTTTCAATCTACGTATTAATAGAATCTATAATATTCATATAGAATAAGAATAAAAATTAAGACAATAAACTGCGGATTCTTTCTTTCTGTTCCATTCTTACGTTTCCATATTAAAGTGTGGTTTTCTTACTTAAATTTAATAATATTAATCTAATATGCCCATTGGTGTTCCAAAAGTACCTTACCGGATTCCTGGAGATGAAGAAGCGACTTGGGTTGACTTATACAATGTTATGTATCGAGAAAGGACACTTTTTTTAGGTCAAGAGATTCGTTGCGAGATCACGAATCATATTACAGGTCTCATGGTATATCTGAGTATAGAAGATGGAATTAGTGATATTTTTTTGTTTATAAACTCCCCAGGCGGGTGGCTAATCTCAGGAATGGCTATTTTTGATACGATGCAAACGGTGACACCAGATATATATACAATATGCCTCGGAATAGCCGCCTCCATGGCGTCCTTCATTCTGCTTGGAGGAGAACCCACCAAGCGTATAGCATTCCCTCACGCGAGGATTATGCTTCACCAACCTGCTAGTGCTTATTATCGGGCAAGGACACCAGAATTTTTACTAGAAGTAGAAGAGTTACACAAAGTTCGCGAAATGATCACAAGGGTTTATGCAGTAAGAACAGGCAAGCCTTTTTGGGTTGTATCCGAAGACATGGAAAGGGATGTTTTTATGTCAGCAGACGAAGCCAAAGCTTATGGACTTGTCGATATTGTAGGGGATGAAATGATTGACAAGCACTGCGATACTGATCCAGTGTGGTTTCCAGAAATGTTTAAGGATTGGTAGTGTCCGGATTTCTTGTAAAGTTATTTCACAGCTAAATTCGTGTTTTCCTCGATTTAATAGAAAATAGAAAGACTTCATGATGAGCAATCATCAGGTTAAGATGGATCTAAACCAATCCATTTTTTTCTATATACATACAACATGCCGACGGTTAAACAACTTATTAGAAACGCAAGACAGCCAATACGAAATGCTCGAAAAACGGCCGCGCTTAAAGGATGCCCTCAGCGTCGAGGAACATGTGCTAGGGTGTATGTGCGACTCGTTCAGATCATGACTTCAAACAAATATAAAAAAAATTGAAGTATCCATGATTAGTACCAATGAATAGGATATAGCTTCTCTATCCTAGATTTCTATGGTATATGGAATTTATGGTTTCCTTTGGTGCAAATCCAATTATCTAAATTGGAAATAAGAAGCAATTCTCCCATTGGTAGCAAATGGTTATCCATTAAGCGGAGGAAATAGTAATAAAAAGAAAAAGGCTTATGCTCCTTTATCTTAAAAGAACGGACTAACAGGGTCAGCTACTTAGCCAACTTTCATAATTAAATACCGTCACTGTATGGATAACTCTTATTGTGAAAAGAGCTATTTACTCTATAATGGATAGGTAGAGCCAAAGAATGTGGACTATACAAGTTCGCAATACCTTTTGATGAAAGAAAGGGCTCCGGTGTATAGAGAGGGCCTCACCGTTTAAAAGGGAACCATAGAAACGATGGAACCCACTATTTTTTTTAGTATTATTAGAATGAATTTGTTATTTCGTATAGAAATAACTGAACGGAGTGGAATAAAAAATCGTGGTTGGGAAGGTTACTATAGCAAAAGCCATTGGAATTAATATTTTATATATCGGAATAATTAGTTTTGTTATTAATGAGAAAAAGGGTGGCTAAAAGAAGAGAAATCATTAGTTATTCATTAAGGTTAATTTGATTCAATGACCAGAGTTCCGCGAGGATATATAGCCCGGAGACGACGAACAAAAATGCGTTCATTTGCCTCAAACTTTAGAGGGGCTCATTTAAGACTTAATCGAATGATTACCCAACAGGTAAAAAGAGCTTTTGTTTCCTCTCATCGAGATAGAGGTAGGCAAAAGAGGGATTTTCGTCGTTTGTGGATCACTCGGATAAACGCAGCAACGCGGGTATATAAAGTATTCGATAGTTATAGTAAATTAATACACAACCTGTACAAGAAGAAATTGATTCTTAATCGTAAAATGCTTGCACAAGTAGCTGTATCAAATCCAAATAATCTTTACACGATTTCCAATAAAATAAAGATCATCAATTAAAGGTATAAATAAAGTAATATACTGGAATAATAAAAGATGAATTCCCGGAGAGGGAACTCCGGGAAGATACAATAAATTAAGATTAAGTGGTAGGAATCAACGAGCTGGATTACTTTCTTTATAATATATATAGGTCTGGCCCTTTCGAATTCGAATAAAACATCAACAATCGGAACTTAAGTTCCGGTTGTTGTTTCTTAAATTTTGGTTGTTGTTTCTTAAGTTTCGATTGGAATTGTACTTTTGCGTTAATTGAGGAATATGTCTATTTTTTCTGGGTCTAGAACCTGTAATTATTGAAATTGACTGGGCTTGAAATTGCTTTTCGTTCTCATAGTTACGAAACGGTAAGAAAGATAAAATACGAGCCTGTTTTATAGCAAGAGTAATTAATCGTTGTTGTTTCAAGGTTAATCTATTTATTCGTCTCGATAATATTTTTCCTTGTTCACTAATAAATCTATTAATTAAACTCATGTTTCTATAATCAATTCGATCTCCCGGGCCAATCCGGGGACGCCTACGAAAAGGTTGTTTAGATTTACGAAAAGGTTGCTTGAATTTACGAAAAGTTTGCTTGGATTTACGAAAGGGTTGCTTGGATTTATTAAAAGTTTGCTTGGATTTACTAAAGGGTTGCTTAGATTTAAGAAAAGGTTGTTTAGATGTATACATGATTTATTCCTTATTTAAAATTTGAAAATTTGAAAATTCACTTCTTTATTTTATTAATTTAGGATCCAGAAGAAGTAGTTTTTCTTTGATCCATATCTTATTTGATTCATATTATAGTATATGAATACCCTCTATACATATGAAATAATATCTACCGGAAATCAGATGAGTTGATTTGTATTTTGTATTCTATACTATGTTTTCTTTATATATTAAATATGAAGTTCTTACTCTTTCTGTTGTTTGGAAAGATCAAACACACGATGTTCCTATTTCTTTATTTCGTGATGAGTCGTATGCTTGCGACAATAACGACAAAATTTTTTGAATTCTAATTGTCCGGGTGTATTGTGGCGATTCTTTTGAGTACTATATCTAGAAATCCCCGTCGATTCCTCATTGGCACCTTTTCGAACACAACTGATGCATTCCAAAATAACTCTGATTCTAACATCTTTTCCCTTGGCCATGAACCTCCTTTTCTTTTTGGATTGACTTAACTTAATTCTTCTACTTATTCTTTTATTCTTCTATTTTGAATCCGAAGAAGAAGAATAAAATTCATTAGAATAATTTTTTTTTATTCTTTAATTAAGTAATAAAAAATAGAGAAATAATTAAAGAATACAATCCTTGTCGAATTAGCAAAGATTTTGGTTCGAAATCCTTTCATTTAATTAGCCAGCCCCGCCTTTTCTATGCTCTGATTTCTGAGGCCTTATTTAGCTTGGGTACCCCTTTAAATTGAATTTCTATTTTCAAAAATGGGGTTTACCAAATTTTTAATGACTCTGAGGTTCAACCCAATCCATCTTTTCTTTCTTTTTCCTTCCGATACTAAAAAAAGATTGAAAAGGATCAAATTTTGTCATATCACGAAGAAATCTATCCCTCCCATAGCAATAACTAGAATTAAAAAAAAGGGAATGACAAAGCATCTGGGAATAAACGATTAATTTCTATCAATAAACCTGCTAAAGCACCAAACCATAGAGTACTTAGCACGGGTGCTACAGAGAGATATGTTTTTATATCCCGCATTGAAAATCCTCCTTCCTTGTTGGAATACATATATGATCATAAACTCTTGCCCAAGATTGTTATGCTATATATAAAATGAACCATATCGACGAAATTTTCCTATCCCTAAAAAAGAAAAAGATGACCCCTTCTTCCTATATATTACCAAGGAAAAGTAATCCTTCTTTTATAGGCGAAATTATATTGGATTTTATATGTATATAATTCCTTAATTATATGAGACCAAAAAGAAGAAATGACACGAGGGTTCTATATATAGATAGAGAAAGAAAGAAGAAGAAAATTATGATGTGGAAAAGAAGACAGGAATTGTGTACAATGGCATTGTACAACAATTTAATTTGGAAAAGGGATGTAGCGCAGCTTGGTAGCGCGTTTGTTTTGGGTACAAAATGTCACAGGTTCAAATCCTGTCATCCCTACCTATTACTTCTTTCTTCTTTATAGGCAGTAGCGACGAGATCAATTAAAGTAAAGTGGGTATAACTTGAATTTGTGGAGACTATACGTACGTGAGATACATTAGGAATAGAAAAAGATTTTCTTTTTGAATGAATGAAAGCGCTCTTAGTTCAGTTCGGTAGAACGCGGGTCTCCAAAACCCGATGTCGTAGGTTCAAATCCTACAGAGCGTGATTCCATCTATTTTATGTCGAAGCAGAGTAAAATAACTTAACAAAATTGAATTGTAACTCCAATTTCAATTTGACCTCCTCTCTGGTCTGGAGGAGGTCAATCAAAAAAAAAAAATGACTCAATCAAAGATCCAACTGATCCCCACGCCTGTATTGCAAATACGCAGTCACGAATAATCCCGCTAAAGTAATAGGAATTAGGCCTAAGACGATTCCAAATAGAAAAACTTCAATCATTTCGATTTGTTCGAGGGGATAAAAAAAGAGGTACGATCTATCCCTAAATAGTACTCTAAATTATCCACGAATCTCAATGACCAAGAAAAGAATTCCTAATTAGTCTGGAAAAGAGTCGTAGAATGCCAGGAATCCCAAAGAAAGATTTTTCTTTTCTGAATTATAATTATTCAGTCAATTCAAATAAGGCGTATCTTGTTCAAGCCAATAAATAGAGCTGGGGTTATAGTTAAAGCAGCCAGTAGAAAACCAAAATAACTAGTTAAAGTAAGCATGAAAGAGTTAAATTCCATTTATTTTTTTTTACTACACTACATATGTTGGTAAAGCATTTACCTAAGTTATGGAAAATTCATAATTCATCAGTTATTTTAGATAATACTAAAAAACAAGATAGAGTAAGATACAGAAGTGTAAAAGAAAGTGGATTCATCAGATGATACATGAGTCCCTAATTCCGAATCAAGAGATTTGTTGTGGAATTTGTCAATTGAGTAAAGTAATAATATTAAGAACTAGATCATCTAACCCCATTGAATGAAAAAAAGAAATTCAATTTTCAGGGAAATTTTTGAATAAGAGATAAATAAACAATTGAATTTGAAAAAAAAAACTTCTTTCTATTTTGGATAATTTCTTTTTCAATAGGACCCTCTTTTTGGAGTGAACGATCGAATATTCCCCTATTCCTTCTTATTTTAACTGATTGTATTCCATATGGAATAAGAGGAGAACAAAAGCATTCCACGACCTGCCAAGGGGCTGTTAAAAAAAAAAAAAAAGAGAAAGCTCTTCCTTGAATTTACTTTATTTTTATTCCTTTTTCGAACTCCAACCAAAGTAGATTCGAAGACGAGTCACTTCAATTATCCTTTTAAGTTCTATTCTATCTTCTGTCTTTCCCTATTTCATCTCGTAAAGTTCCGCGCTCGCAGTTTGGTCAAGAAAGTTAGACCTAATCCAACAAACAATACAAGGATGAATTACGAATTATGAAAGGATAGATTTCACATATACTTGTCCTTGTATTGTGTCAGTATGAGAATATCCTTCCTAAATTATTTATCCAAACCTATTGATCATTAACTTAGATTTTCCCAAGATTTTGGCTGCTATTCCGAATTACTCTATTATTCCGAAGCCAATGAAAAGTAAGTAGAACCTACAAAAATGGGGTTTTCTATTGATGCCTTGAATAACATATAGCTTACCTATAGACAAAAAAAAAATAAAAAAGTAATTATGTTTCGGAACCAGGCAAAACCAGATTGCTGTGCCATAGGAAGGATAGCTATACTAATTCGGTATACTCAAAATACACCTTTGGTACAAAATTGACAATCTCACAAGGATGAAATATCAGTAATTTTCTATTTACTGGTCGATCCCATCTTTTACGGAATCAATTCCTTTTTTGAATGTACAAAAATTTTGGGAGTTCAGCATGTCTGGAAGCACGGGAGAACGTTCTTTTGCTGATATTATTACCAGTATTCGATACTGGGTTATTCATAGCATTACTATACCTTCCCTATTCATTGCGGGTTGGTTATTTGTCAGTACGGGTTTAGCTTATGACGTGTTTGGAAGTCCTAGGCCAAACGAGTATTTCACGGAAAGCCGACAAGGAATTCCGTTAATAACCGACCGTTTTGATTCTTTAGAACAACTCGATGAATTTAGTAGATCCTTTTAGGAGGCCCTCAATGACCATAGATCGAACCTATCCTATTTTTACAGTGCGATGGCTGGCTATTCACGGACTAGCTGTACCTACTGTTTTTTTCTTGGGATCAATATCAGCAATGCAGTTCATCCAACGATAAAACAAATTCCAACTATAGAACTATGACACAATCAAACCCGAATGAACAAAATGTTGAATTGAATCGTACCAGTCTATACTGGGGTTTATTACTCATTTTTGTACTTGCTGTTTTATTTTCCAATTACTTCTTCAATTGAGAGAAAGAAAGAGACTAATAAGAATTCTCTTATCCCATTTGGAAGGATACCATCCTTATAACTACCCATGACTGTTTTTGTCTCTAGCATGACCAATTGATAAAATGTGGAGGAAAGTAGGGGAAATGGCCGATACTACTGGAAGAATTCCTCTTTGGCTGATAGGTACTGTAGCTGGTATTGCTGTGATTGGTTTAGTAGGTGTTTTCTTTTATGGTTCATATTCTGGATTGGGTTCATCTCTATAGTAATCGGAGGGACCAGATTGTAAACATGAAAAAGTAGGAGCTTAGCGGGTCCTTACCCCCCTTTATCTGATTAGAGCGGAAAGGACCCGCGGAATTTTTATTTTACTCTTATAACGCGAATTGAATCTATTCGATTCACTCTTATGAAGCAACAAGAAAAAGAGATCACTCGAGGATCCAATATCTTATTCCACGAAGGAAGTATCCTGAAAATCCTTGATTTAGTTTCGAGTAATAAACTAATAAAACCTTAATCAAAACTATTCAACTAGCCTAAAAATAAAAAAACCTTCAATGGAAGAGTTTACTTTTTTTTTGCAAAATTTCTGTAAATTTGAAGTTGAACTTAATTAAACAAGCCAAGCAATTTGCTCACAATCACAAGAAATTTTTCCCCCGCCATATTTTCTTCCCCTCTGTTTGTCCACTACCTCGGCTAAACCTAAGCAAAAGAAAAAGAGGTCCAAGAGACAGACCCGAATAAAGAAGAAATAGTAATCTTTGACGAATTAGGAAGAAAAAGGATTCTTATTTTGATACAAGAAGAATCGGCACAAGAAAAAGGCTTTTTCTTGTGCCGAATAGACGATTAAGAAGACCTGCAATCCCTCCGAAAAAGAAGAAATTTTAATTTGATTGTTCTCGCCTTTGCCTTGGATTCTCTTCTTTTGCATGGGATATAAATAAGGAATTCCAGACATCTCATAAACAAAAAGCAGTCTAAACAAAAAAAGGATTTCCAAAATAGATCATAGATAATTCTAGCAATTGCCAATAAATCGAGGCTTTTTACCAACTTGATGGTAAGAAATCCCGGGACCTAGAAATTCATTTCGTACAATTGAACCTTTTCAAACTGTTTCTTTTTGAGAACCAAAAAAACTTGTGCCAAAATAACGGATGCGAAGAAGAACAAAAGGCCTTGGACACGTAATGGATCCTGAAGCACGATTTCTGCGTCCCCCTGACCAAAACCTCCCACATTAGGATTGCTTGTTAATGGTTGATCAAGCTTGATGGATTCCCCCTCTGAAACAAGAAGTTCTGGTCCGGGAGGTATAATATCAATCACTTGGCGTCCATCTGATGCATCAACTATGGATATTTCATACCCCCCCTTTTCTTTACGTAGTATTTTTCTTACTATACCTGTTGACGTAGCATTATAGACTGTATTGTTACTCTTGCTACCATCAGGATAGATCTGTCCTCTTCCTCGGTTTCCCCCTACATATATGGGATATTTTAAGAAATGAGCATCTTTCTTCGTAGCAGGATCAGGGGAAAGAATGGGAAAGACAATTTCACTATATTTCTTACCGGGAACAGGGCCTATCACAAGAATGTTTTTTTTATCGGGACGATAACTCTGAAAAGCAAGATTTCCTATCTTTTCTTTTAACTCAGGGGAAATACGATCGGGCGGCGCTAATTCGAATCCCTCGGGCAAAATAAGAACAGCACCTACATTCAACCCTCCCTTTTTTCCATTAGCAAGAACTTGTTTCAATTGCATATCATAAGGAATTCGAAGAACTGCTTCAAATACAGTATCGGGAAGCACAGCTTGGGGAACTTCAATATCGACGGGCTTGCTAGCTAAATGGCAATTGGCACATACAATTCGTCCAGTTGCTTCTCGTGGGTTTTCATAACCCTGCTGCGCAAAAATGGGATATGCATTTGAAATAGATGTCCGAGTTATTACGTATATCATGATCGATACAGAAATCGATCGAGTTATCTGTTCCTTTACCCAAGAAAAAGTATTTCTATTTTCCATGTCCAATCGCAGATCCCAGAATTTCTACAATAAATTAGATAGGTAGCTAAGCTAATCTAGTTCCCTATACACGAATCTGTTGTCATTCTACTGCAACAGTTGTACTGCAATGATGAATACCTTAAAGTAGGTATAAATAGAAAGAATTTTGCTAAAATGGAAAAGGGCTTTCTTTCTAAAAAAAGATGCTTGCTAATTTGATTAATATTAATATCGGGAGATCAAATGAATTTATGCTTCACTAATTGAATGATAAATGACTACAAGCGAAGGAGATAGACGATTTAAACAAAAAAAGACCCAAAATTTCAAACATGTATCTAGAATTACTGGAAAACTACAAACAAAAATAGTGAAAATAAGCTCGTTAGGAGCCCATCCAAAATCGTTGTAGACCCAACGAATTACTAGTTCCCAACCACGGGTGGAGTGAAATCCAACAAAAAAATCAGTAACTAAAAGAATAAAAAAAGCTTTTATTGAGTCATTTAAATTATAGAAGAATTCCTGAACCCAAGAATTCAAAATGACAAGTTCCTCTTTACCCAGAAAAAAAGAACCACTTAGAATAGCCAAACAGATTATATTTGTCGAGAAATGCAAAATGGTATGGAGATGATCCTCATTATTTATTTTGACCCATTGTATTATTTCCTTGTGTATTCCTGTAGGAGGTTTTTGTACATGTGTCTTTAGTTTCCCTTTTATCATCTCGTCCAAGAGAGAAAGTTCTTCTAATTCTATGAATCTTTCTAGAATCCTTTTCTCTTGAATATCAGTTAAGAGAGTTTCGGATTGCCTGGTATTCCACCAATTCTTAATCCAAAGTTCCAGACATTTGTTAAATGAGGAAGAGACCCCCCAAGGCAAAAGTACGATAAATACAAGATATAGTAAAGAAGGCAATGCTTTCTTTTTTTTCATTTTTGATCTGTAAATGGAGTTGTTAATGAATATGCTTCATTCGCTGACTCTATTCCATTCCCTGACTCTATATGATGATATTTCTATTTCATGATATTTCTATTTCTTTGAAGCAAAAACTCTATAGGTTTGATACCCTGTATCTATTCTTCTTTTTTGTATATTAGTTATTAGTGGAATTTCAGTGCATTGGGTTCTTTCTTAGATCTAGATGGAATGAAATAGTGAAATAGAATAAAAAAAAAGCCCTTTCGGATGAAAAAGGAAGAATAGTATGCGATATATCTAACTTGGATAAAAAAAAATTAAAAGCAAATTTCTCTTATCCTCGTTTGTTCCTTCCTTTAGATAAATACTTAAAAATCCCCTTACAATAACAAATCCAATTAGAAGGGACTTCCTCCCTGTGTTGAGAAAACTTTTCTTCTTCCAATTCTTCTTTTCTTCATTCAACTCAGTTCAAAAAAGATACCTCAAAATACTTCAATTGGTACGCGCAAGAAATAGGCCAATTCGGCAGCTTTTTGTTCAATTTCTCGTGGAGTAAAAAATTTATCATCAGTACGAGTCAAGGGAATGATCCCCTGGCCCCGGATTTCCATATAAAGAATACGACGAGGATAAAGACCCTCTTTAACCTGAATTCTAATTGATTGGATATCCCGCATAAGGAATCGAAGGAAGACGCGACGTTTTATTCCAGGGAATCCCCAACGAAAAATGCACACTATTCCCTCTTTTCTATCGAATCGGTCATAACCACTACCTACATTCCACAAAATAGTACACCACAAGTAGGAGCTAATGAATAGGCCTGCGATTCCGTAGAAAGACATCACGACCCCCTGCGGAAAAAAAAGAATTTCTTGAGATGGAAGTATAGATATAATATTCTTACCAAGATAACTGGAAATCCCAACCGATAAGAATCCTAGTGAACCTAGAAAAAGAATACAGGCCCAGAAAAAATTACCCCTTTTTCGAGAACCTTTTAGAAGTTCTACCCATATGTGTTCTGATCGCCAATTCATATTAGATATACTAAATCCAGCAGCGGTCGATTGAAATTGAGAGAATAAGCTAAATAATTTTGACTTTACTTTTTTTGATTCTGAAATCGCCTTCAGCAACTAGTACTCCTGTGAAATAATAGGTTAGATACATTGACTTTCTATTCAAAAAATATTCGTTGATTCAATTAAAATAAATAAAATAAAACTCGCTATACCTGGCTCTGCATATTCATGCATTTATGCTCGTAGCCTATATCCGCATCCATAACCGTTTTTCATTTGTGTGTAGAAAGTGTGTGTAGAAAAAGCCACATACCCTACCATATTATATTACTTACACTAAAAAATACTAGACAATCTTATTTTTTTGCACATAAAGAAATAAAGAAGTCATTGCAATTGCCGGAAATACTAAGCCTACTAAAGGCACGAAAATAGAAGGTAAGTTTAAATCCGTCATGGAATAGGTGTCTCAATTCAAATTTACTATTTCTATCTAGTCGAAAAATATCTTAAGATTCTTATGATATAATTAAGTATATCTATTATAAGGAATATTGACTATTGTATTGTATTTTTTATTTTTAGTTTGAAAAATATTCTGTAAAAAAAATGAAAGGATAATAAGAAAATTCCAAAAAAGGAGAACTAATTAAAAAGATTTTATTTTGATTTTCCCATCCTCATGGCCTTTCTATCTTTCTAATCTAATTTGAAATTGGATTCAAAAGAAAGCGGTTAGAATTTACTTCCTGCATACATACTTCTCTAGAAGCGCATACAATAATGCGTGGTAAAGGCGGAAAAATAGTATATTCAATCAAAATCAAAGGGCAAATTATCTTACCTACTATAGATCCCCTACTACCCTCTTAGACTTTAAAAGGCGATATACCACCCAAAGAAAGGGTATGAAAATGCCGGGTGGAGTTAGCTTTTCGACGAAGACCTGTCCCGTGCAGCGAAGCCCTGTTAGTAAGACCCCCCGCAATAATGGATTATAGAAGAATATTATTCCAAATACTCCTCTGGACGCATATAGTAGCATTGCGATTCCGAATCTTTTTTATTTATGAATATGAACAGAAAAAATTCATTGTATCGTTGGGTCGGAGCGGAGGTTTGGTCCAGAAAAATTAGAAACAAAACGTCTACTCTACCGCATTGAAGTCTATAGCGCTGTATTTCCACGAAAGTATAATTCTTACCATCAGGATACGATCCTTTCTTTTGAACTAAACGTCTCTACGATGGGTCCAGGTTCTATGTCCAATCCCAAATCAAGGATTTCTCGCTCTTGATCGGAGTCATAAACTAAAAAAAAACTACCTTTTTATCCTTTTTCTCAAGGTTATAGAAAACTTCCTTATCTAGTTCTAGCATTTTGAAAAAAAAAAAATGCTTCTTTTTTTACACACAGTTCGAGTCACTTGTTGACTCACGATTACGCCTGTTAAAAGTTTCAAACGTCCTCTTTTTTGAAATTGAAAGAGAGTCCTATAAAAAGGTCTAACTTCCAAACTATGTCTTTTTTCATTCATTCTCCTTTAGTTTTTTTCTCTATCTAGAAGTGGAATAGAATAACCCGGTTGAAGGGTAATGATCATACGTCTGTAATGCATTGTATGGCCCAGAATAGGTCCTATTCTTCTACCTTTTCCAGGTAGTCGATGGCTATTCACAGCTACCACCTTAACACCAAAGAAGAGTTCGACCCAATGCTTTATTTCTGTCTTAGTGAATCCCGATTCGACATTAAAAGTATATTGATTCTTTCCCAATAAACGAAGACTTTTTTCTGTAAATACTGCGTATTTGATTCCATTATCATTATCATATGATAATACTATATTTTATTATTTTATTATTTTATTTGTATTTCTTTATTGTATTATACCTTAATATATATATTCTAGATATATAGAATAGACGAATCTCAATTTGTCAAGTCTCATGATCATATCATGATCTATTTTTATTCGGCTCAATCTTTTTTTTCTAAAAAAGATTGAGCCGAGTTTAATTGCAATCAATTAGAAGAATAAAGAAGAATTACTGCATTTCATAACTGATTTTTTTCTCTTTTTATTTCGTTTCTTTTTTATTTATACCTTCTTTATCTTTAGTTTTATCTAGTTAATCAATAGTATCTACCGGCTCGAACTCGAATTTGATCGCCTTCCATACTTCACAAGCTGCGGCTAGTTCAGGACTCCATTTGCAAGCTGCTCGGATAATTTCATTACCTTCGCGAGCAAGATCGCGCCCTTCGTTACGAGCTTGTACACAGGCTTCTAAAGCCACTCGATTAGCTGCTGCACCAGGTGCATTTCCCCAAGGATGTCCTAAAGTTCCTCCACCAAATTGTAATACAGAATCGTCCCCAAAGATTTCGGTCAGAGCTGGCATATGCCAAACATGAATACCACCTGAAGCTACCGGTATAACACCTGGCATGGATACCCAGTCCTGAGTGAAAAAGATACCGCGAGCACGATCTTTTTCAATAAAATCATCGCGCAATAAATCAACAAAACCTAAAGTCATTTCGCGTTCCCCTTCTAACTTACCTACTACTGTACCGGAGTGGATATGATCTCCCCCAGACATACGCAATGCTTTAGCTAATACACGGAAATGCATACCATGATTTTTCTGTCTATCAATAACTGCATGCATTGCACGGTGAATGTGAAGAAGTAGGCCATTGTCGCGGCAATAATGAGCCAAAGTAGTATTTGCGGTGAATCCCCCAGTTAAGTAGTCATGCATTACAATAGGAACCCCTAATTCTCTTGCAAATACAGCTCTCTTAATCATTTCTTCACATGTACCCGCAGTCGCATTCAAGTAATGCCCCTTGATTTCACCGGTTTCGGCCTGTGATTTATAAATAGCTTCGGCACAAAAGACAAAACGGTCTCTCCAGCGCATAAATGGTTGTGAGTTTACGTTTTCATCATCTTTGGTAAAATCAAGTCCACCACGTAGACACTCATAACACGCTCTACCATAATTTTTTGCGGATAATCCCAATTTTGGTTTAATAGTACATCCCAATAAAGGACGACCGTACTTGTTCAACTTATCTCTTTCAACTTGGATACCATGAGGCGGGCCTTGGAAAGTTTTTGAATAAGTAGGGGGAATTCGTAGATCCTCCAAACGTAGAGCACGTAGGGCTTTGAAACCAAATACGTTACCTACAATGGAAGTAAACATGTTAGTAACGGAACCCTCTTCAAATAGGTCTAATGGATAAGCTACATAACAGATCCATTGGTTGTCTTCCCCAGCAACAGGCTCGATGTGATAGCATCGTCCTTTGTAACGATCAAGACTGGTAAGTCCATCAGTCCAAACAGTTGTCCATGTACCAGTAGAAGATTCGGCAGCTACTGCAGCCCCTGCTTCTTCGGGCGGAACCCCAGGCTGAGGACTTACTCGGAATGCTGCCAAGATATCAGTATCCTTAGTTTCATACTCTGGGGTGTAGTAAGTCAATTTATAATCTTTAACACCAGCTTGAAATCCAACACCTGCTTTAGTTTCTGTTTGTGGTGACATAAGTCCCTCCCTATAACTCTTGAATTAAGAATTCTCACAATAACAGGGTCTACTCGATGTTAATTAGGCGTAAATGAAACTTTAGCAAAAATCTCGTAAAACAAAAAGGATATTCAATTAATATAATATCAACTCATTAAAGAAAATTGAGGGCATGCTTAGGTTAATGAATATGTTTCATTCATATATAATGCGTACACCCTGTGTATGTTCTATCCTATAGGAATTCCAATATAGGAATTCGATAGGAATTGAGTTGTTGTTATGGTAAGTTAACACGGTTCGTTATTAAACCATGGATTTGATTTACCAAATCCATAATTATTGTATACTCTTTGATAGATATAGCGCAACCCAAATTAATTCCTAATCCTTATTTTACAAGTTCTTAATAGTTCTCTTTTCTTATTTTGAATGCAAATACCTAACTAAATACTAATAAAATTCTTTGTTGACAGCAATCTATGCTTCACAGTAGTATATATTTTGTATATCGAAGTCCTAGATAGGAAAGTAGAGTAGGCACAGATCCTCCACAAAAGGCAAAATGTATATGAAAAAAAAGATTGATTGAACTTTCCAATGGACTCATTCCATGAGTAAACGATTGAATGGGATTCGCTTGGGCAACGAAATCAAGTCCTGGTCCCCTTTTCTCTCTTATTGAATTAACTAATTCATTTCCTTTTTACTTTTGGATTTTTTTTGATTTGATTTGGCATTATTCAACAATAAAAAAAGAAAAATTTCGACAAATTCCTTTTTTTTAATTATGTGATAATTATGAGAACCAATCCTACTACTTCTCCTCCCGGGGTTTCCACAATTGAAGAAAAAAGTACAGGTCGTATCGATCAAATTATTGGACCCGTGCTGGATGTCACTTTTCCCCCAGGCAAGTTACCTTATATTTATAACGCTTTGGTAGTCCAGAGTAGAGACACTGCCGATAAGCAAATTAATGTGACTTGTGAGGTACAACAATTATTAGGAAATAATCGAGTTAGAGCTGTAGCTATGAGTGCTACGGACGGGTTGATGAGAGGAATGGAAGTGATTGACACGGGAGCTCCTCTCAGTGTTCCGGTCGGTGGAGCTACTCTCGGACGAATTTTCAACGTTCTTGGGGAGCCTGTTGACAATTTGGGTCCTGTAGATAGTAGTGCAACGTTCCCTATTCATAGATCTGCGCCTGCCTTTATCGAGTTAGATACGAAATTATCCATCTTTGAAACAGGTATTAAGGTCGTCGATCTTTTAGCTCCTTATCGA
>NW_028260932.1:7500-35591 GCF_056163025.1 Triticum urartu | reverse complement strand
GAACCGGTAATAAGCACAAAACCATCCATTCTGGTTCTACATTTGTTTGAATAAAATGTTTCGCCAATTGCATGCGTCTAATCAAAAAAACTTTTCTTATTCGTCTTTTTCTATCTTCCCACTCATCTCCACTATACCCCCTCGTCTTCTAATTCCTTCCATTCGACCAAAGAATTCTCTATAATAATTCGCAAATCCAAATCTGCTAATTGTTCTCTAATAGCACCTGCTCCTGTCGCAATTTCCCGATTTCGAAATGTTGCAAAGCCTGGGGTAGAAAAAAAGGGAGAAATGCTGTGGTTACAGGATGCAATTTCCTCTTCGAATAAACCTCGTAATCGTAAAAAAGTGGGTTTTTTAGTGCTGGGCCTAGCAAAAGAGAAATCGCCGTATACTAGGCCCTCCAACTTCTTAAGAGGTTTATCTAAAAGATTCGCGATATAACTAGGAAGACCTTTCAAATACCACACATGAGTCACGGGACATGCGAGTTTGATGTATCCCATTTGATATCTTCGTATCCGAGAATCCACAAATTCGACCCCGCATTTTTGGCAAAATCTTTCGTCTTCGTTTTCAGCTCCGCTCGCTCGAGAATTGCCACAAGCGCAAATCCCGCTTTTTATGGGTCCAAAGATTCTTTCGCAAAACAATCCATCTTTTTCTGGTTTATCGGTTTTATAATGAAAAGTAGAGGGCCTTGTGACTTCGCCAACGACTTCTCCATTAGGTAGGTTTTTGTTAGCCCAAGCCTTTATTTGTTGAGGGGAAACGAGTCCAATTTGAAGTTGTTGATGTTTATATTGGTCAATCATAAAATAGAAATAAGAAAAGAATTTATATTTATTCCGATCAAACTTCCTCCCTATTAACCTGGAAGTTCTTTTCAGATACAAGGAAATGATTCAGTTCTAGAGCCAAAGATCGTAGTTCTCGAACGAGCACTCGAAAAGATTCTGGAGGATCCTCATGATTAGGTATTCTTTTTCCCCAGATCGTAGCATTAAGTATTTCTTGGCGAGCTATAAGATGGTCAGATTTATAAGTAAGTATCTCTTGTAAAATATGAGCAACACCAAATCCTTCTAAAGCCCAAACTTCCATTTCTCCTACTCGTTGTCCCCCTTGCTTGGCTCTTCCTCTAACCGGTTGTTGTGTAACAAGTGAGTAGGGCCCAGTAGAACGCCCATGAATTTTCTCATCAACTTGATGAATTAATTTTAAGATATAGGACTTCCCTATTAGAACAGGTTGCTCAAAGGGGTCGCCTGTTCTTCCATCAAATATTCTGCTTTTTCCCGGGTACTCGGGTTCAAATACCCATGGATTTTTTGTTTCTTTACTGGCTTCATATAATTCTGAAAACACAAGTTTTCTTGAAGCCTCTTGCTCATATCTCTCATCAAAGGGTGCTATTCTATAATGTTTCTTTAGCAGATCCCCCGCTAATCCGAGCGAGCTTTTCAAATATTTGTCCCACATTCATTCGGGAGGGTACTCCTAAGGGATTGAAGACCATATCAACGGGTGTTCCATCTTGCAAATAGGGCATATCTTGCCTAGGCAAAATTTTGGAAATGATCCCTTTATTCCCATGTCTTCCGGCTACTTTATCCCCAACTTTGATTTCACGTTTCTGTAAAATATATACACGAACCATTATGTCGAGCGGGTCCCTTTGGATCCATTTCACATCGATAACGCGCCCTCTTCCACCTATAGGTAATTTCAGAGAAGTTTCTTTTGAAGTGGAAACCTCAAGGCCAAATATGGCCCGTAATAATCCAGCTTCCGCGATATAAGATGATTCGCTCGCTATCTGAGGCGTTAATTTACCTACTAAAATATCACCAGTTTCTACCCAGGATCCCAACCTAACAACTCCATTTCTGTCCAAATTGCGGAGTAAATGTTCTTCTAGATGTGGTATTTCTTTAGTGATTTTTTCAGCGGAGCCCTGGCTTGTCGTATCCGTCTGAATTTCATATTTCCGGATGTGAAAAGAGGTATAAATATCTTCATATACCAAACGTTCGCTAATTAGTACTGCGTCTTCAAAATTGTAACCTTCCCATGGCATATAAGCTACTAATACGTTTTTTCCTAAAGCAAGTTCGCCCCCAATTGTAGCAGCTCCTTCTGCTAAAATTTGTCCTTTTTTAATGGATTTACCCCGTGGAACCCGGGGTTTTTGGTGCATACAAGTATTTTTGTTAGAGCGACGGTGGTTAACTAAAGGAATACTTATAGTCTTCCCACTACTTGATAAAAGTATCTTATGACTATCAGTAGAAATGATCTTTCCCTCGCGTTCGGCTATAATGGAAACCCTCGAATCTAGAGCTGTTTGGCGTTCCAATCCAGTTCCAACAATGCATTTCTCGGACCGAGAAAGCGGAACTGCTTGGCGCTGCATATTAGAACTCATTAAAGCCCGATTCGCATCATTGTGCTCAATAAAAGGAATGAGAGAACCCCCAATAGAAAAATATTGGAAAGGAAAAATACTTCTAACATGAATCTGTTCCCATGCAATAGTCAAGAATTCTTGACGGTATCTAGCCGGAACAACCTGTTCTTCCTGAATACCTTGATTCAAGGACAAAGAATTTCCTGCTGCTATCATATAATATTCATCTCTATTTGGTGATAGATAAACCACCTGTCTCTCTTTTTTTTCTTTTGCTTTCTCAGCAGATATTTCATAAAACGGACTCTCTATGGATCCCCACAAGTGATCAATTCTCGCATGAATTGTTAAGGATCCAGTAAGTCCAACATTGATTCCTTCAGACGTGTCAATTGGACAAATACGCCCATAGTGACTCGGATGAATATCTCGGCTCCGAAAACTTGCGGTTCTCCCCGTCAACCCTCCAGGACCTAAACAACTCACTTTTCGCCCATGAACAGTTTGTGTCAATGGATTCGTTTGATCAAAAACTTGAGATAACGGGTATGTGCCAAAAAAGGTCTCATAAGTAGTTATTAATAAAATTGAAGTTGAAGTTGGAGTTACCAAAGTTTGGGGAGTCGGTTTCGATTGACGTATGAATACTCTACGAATAGTTTTTTGAACTGCATGTTGTAAACGACCAAGAGCCAATCCGAATTGATCTTGTAACAGATCCGCAACCGAACGAATACGTTTATTTTTCAAGTGATTCATATCGTCATCGTCAAGTATACCCGTTCCAAATTTCATTCCAATCAAATGATCCGTAGCGGCCAATACATCTCGTGGTAACAAGAATGTATTGTTCTGAGGAATATCAAGATTAAGTCTCCGATTCATATTTCGTCGACCAATCCTTCCTAATTCACATTTTTGTTGAAAAAATTTCTTTTGTAATTCCTCGCATAAGGACTCCGAAAATACCAGGTCCCCACCTACACAAGCAAATTGTTGATAAAACTCCAAAATAGCTTTTTCTTTTGACTCAATCCTCTTCTTCTCTTTAGCATTCGGGAAAGACAAGAAAATTTCAGGGTAGGAAACATTATCCAGAATTTCTCTTAGATTCGAACCCATAGCTGATGATAGAACTAGAATAGATATCTTTTGTTTTCTACTCACGCGAGCCCATATCCTTTCTTTTTTATCAATTGCTAATTCCGATCTCCCCCCCCAATCTGATATTATAGTGCCAGTGTAGATAGAAATTCCCTTATGATCTAATTCCGAGCGGTAGTAAATACCAGGACTTAGCAATATTTGATTGATCACAATTCGGTATATTCCATTTATAATAAAGGTTCCTAAGGAATTCATTATAGGAATGTTTCCGATAGAAATGGTTTGCTTTTGCACATCGAAACCAAAAATTAATCTCGCAGATACATATAATTCGGAAGAATAGGTGAGTGATTCATACACAGCATCTCTTTCTTTTATCGAGGGTTCTAGCAGTTGATATCCTTTCGCAAATAATTGAAATGCAATTTCGTGATCTGGATCTTTAATTGTTGGAAACTTGTCAAGTTCTTCTGCCAAGGCTTGATTAATGAACCTACAAAATCCCTCGAATTGGATCTGACTAAATCCGGGTATTGTGGACATTCCCTCGTTTCCATTCCGGAGCATCTTAATCTTAAGTTTCCTGTTTATCAAAGAAAAATTCCATTATCAGCTCACTCTTCATCAATCCCTATGGATCGATCTAGCAATCATGGAATCTATATTCTGTTTACTGAATCACATGAAATTCTAGGGAACTCCACATACGTATTTCATATATGTATTTCATACATATGAATAGAGACCATTTGGACGAAAGTTCGAGTTTGCCAGGGGTACAAATGAAATGAAAATGAATTGATAAAACATTCCTACAAAAAAAAATTCTGCCACTTATACTTTATGTTATGATATTCTAATCAGATTGGATGGCAAAGATTTCTCATTTTATCTCCTTTCTATGAATGTAATAAAGCCGTAATATAATATACTAGAAAGTTTGACTTTACTTCGATTTAGAATAGCGTGCTTACTTTAATTTCTCAAAATAATTTGAGGGTTCTTTTTTATTTCGGATCGGAGTAGTATAATTGCTAGAAAATTCAGTATTTCATTGTGGAATTCTAAAATAAAGTAAGTCCCTTTTTTAAGTACATGCCAATCTAGTTATCCACCTCTCCCCATATCCATGCTTTTCTTTTATCGTAATTTCACTTGGGTACGCCAAGATAGTCAGGTTATACTCTATATCAGAGCAAATTTCCTTTTTTTATTCAAGATATTTAATTTAATACTTTGAAAAATTAAAGCATGATTCCCCATAGAGATATGTACATAAAGGGGATCTTTGGATAATAATGCTGTTCGGACCTAAAGTTTACCTATACACGGATTAAGCATAAAGCCATAATATTTTATTATGCCATTGAAGGGGGGGGAGATAATACCGATTTAAGAGTAGTTCACTACTGCAATAAAAAAAAGAGAATTCTAGTTAACGGTTCCAATTTATTCTGAATTTTGCAGCCTGTGAATAGAAATCCACTTTTTCTTCTTTTTCATCTCAATAGAAAGAAATGGGAAGTTTTATTGTGTTAACAATGTATGTTTTAAGATAGAATCTATCGAGGAGAATAATAGAAACTGGATCAAAAAAAGCAGGAATAGATTTTTTGAAAAAGATTGGAAAAAAGTAAGTAGAATTATATTCAAAATAAAAGGGGCTTTTCGTAAGAAAACGTGGATGAATACTTGCTGTTTTCTAGATTTTTGATCGGATTTTTTGGCGGCATGGCCAAGCGGTAAGGCAGGGGACTGCAAATCCTTTATCCCCAGTTCAAATCTGGGTGCCGCCTGATCAATAAAATACTTAGGTTTTTTTTATAGTGCTGATCGAATTCGATAAATTTTTACTTCGCATAAGTTCGGGCAAGAGAGTAACTGGGCCTGCCGATACTGGGTTTAGAGAAACCATACCATAGTTCTATCCTCAAACTAGGGTTAGGGTTTGTTTTGACGGTAGTGGCCAAAATGGTTATCAATAGGGGTGAGGTAGTGTTTCCTTATTCTTTTATTATATGAATTTGAATTGGTTCTTAATTGAGATTCGATTTGATAATTTTAAAATACGAGGATAAGATGTCAGAAATCTTGGTATCCAAAGAAAGGTCCCTAAGGGGCATTCTTTTTTTTTTTCAATCTAAGATTCAAGAAGGGACTCCACGAAAGAATATCAAGACTTACTAATTATTATACATTTTTTTATCGTACATCTTATGTTACCTACATACACTAAAGTAAGGACTACTTAATTCTAACGAGAATCAGATTAAATAGGTCGATCAAAAATCAATTTAGGAGTTGTATTATGGATAAAATCTCTTCATTCTTTCATAGAATGATACAAAGCAAGGCTGCAGGGTTTAGGTCAAAAATAAACATTAGGTAAGGTAGGTATCCAATAAATATTTATCTATCGATAATTTTATGGTATATTCGGGCGTCCTTTGCTTAAAAAAAAAAAAAAGAGTAACAAAAGGAATAAAAAATCTTCCTATTCCCGCTTCTTCTATTCAGGACATCATTCCCGTACTCTTTCTTTTTTAAGGAAAAAAGGGCTATAGTATCTCGTATTTTTAATGCTCTCTAATTCTACCAGAATTCCTATAAGAATTTGTTAGGAGTAAATTCCTTGAACTGATTGATCCATGGCCTTAGGGCGGAATCCCTTTTTGACTCTGTACCCTTGATTCCACTATGATTATTGATCAATAGTAGAATAATCCCTTCATAGAAATAGGAGACATAATTTAGATGGATATAGTAAGTCTCGCTTGGGCTGCTTTAATGGTAGTCTTTACATTTTCTCTTTCACTAGTAGTATGGGGAAGGAGTGGACTCTAGGGATACTACTAATTGATTAAGTAATCAAATTGTTGTATCAATTCTTTTCTTTAATGGATCATTTTGCATTAATCATTTTGTCAAACGTTATTCTTTAATCTTTTTCTTTAGTTTTGTTTCACTCCTGTAAGAAACTCTTGTATTGTAAGTTGTAATGTAAGAAAGAGCCATTATACCAATTCAGAATTTCTACTAGAAATGACGAATGGTTAAAAAAAGTTCTATACATAAGAAAATTAGACTTTCTTCCACGGAACTATTCACGGCATATCACACATTTTCCATTTCCTTTTACTTTTTACTATAGTCTATTCTTCATATTATTTTTCTTTCCTTCCATGGATTCTTTGGTCAAGAATTGTCTTAGATTTTTTTATTTTGACCTGATTGAAATTAAGTGGATGCAATGAAAAAAGAAATTGAATTAGACTACTTAACTATTTCAATCTACTAATCTATTCTATGTAGATTCAAAGATAATATAATAGAAAGAATCTAAAGTGTCGTAGAAAAAACTATATGTAGTTCTTTCTACCACACTTTAAGATTCCAACCAGATCCTTTCATTTAAGACTTGGATTTTTTTTATTTAATCCCTTTTTAATTTCTTCAATGATTAATTGGAATTCCAATTAATTATTTTGGCTGACTGTTTTTACATAAATAATAAGTAAAAAAGAAGTAGGAACTAGAATGAACAGTGCAGTAGCAATAAATGCGAGAATATTGACTTCCATAACCTCTTTATTTTTTATTTTCACAATAACTCGGGATGTAATCCCATGGAGAGGAAAAAGGGGTATCTTGTAAATTCAAGGGTAGGGCTTGCATTCTGATAATACTGAATCAATTCAATATTATGAATATCGGATCTATCAAATCAATTCATGGATGAGAGTTATATTTCACGGATGAGAGTTATATAGTATAACATAGGAAGATCCTCTATCCACACTAAGACCAAAATGGGTTTTTTGATTGGATTAGGAATTCCCTCTTTTTTAATCCTTTTCTACTTTTTCTTTTCTATATCTCTAACCCACGAGCTTTCTTAATCTTATACTTTCTTAATCTTATACAATTTCCCTTCCTTTTTCTTATAGTTATACATACAATTATGTATGTATTATATGACCAACTTTCACTTTCTATGGGTCACATAGACATCCAAATAAGCAGTAGAAGTGAGATGGGGAAAAGAGGTCTGAAATAAAAAGGGAATACGATTTATGTATGGATTCCGGTAAAATACCGGTACTCTATTCCATAAGAGTGGAATAGGAAATTAAGATGAGGATGGTATCATCATAAAGAAAGATAGAGTAATATAATATCCTAAATTCTACTAATCCACATATCGTATGTGTGTCTTTCTTTATCGATTGGGAGTAGTGAAAAAAAAATTCCTATATGCCCTCCCTCCCTCTTTAATGAGAGATGCAAAATAAAAAAGTGAAGTAAGGGTGCCCTGTGGGTATTTGATCTTGCTCCCTGCCCCTTTTTTTCATGGAAAAAGGAAATATCAATTTCTCCATTCATTGAACCCTAGTTCGGGACTGACGGGGCTCGAACCCGCAGCTTCCGCCTTGACAGGGCGGTGCTCTGACCAATTGAACTACAATCCCCGCGGGGTGTATGGCATACCCATTCTTAAATAGAACCATAAGAAGATTCGATTCGTCTTTCGTACTCTAAGAAATAGACGAATCATATACTACATACCCACATATTATATTATACGTGGGTATAGTGAGAGTGACATAACTAGTATGTCGTGATTTTTTATCACTAAAAATGGATAATAATCCAGCCTTCAATAAGAAAAACTCTTTTGTTTGTAAGAAAGGAATGAGAGAGATATGGATTAGAAAAAAAAATTTCCCTTTTTTCTTTATCTTTTATTTCTATAGATCAGACATTTTATTTTATGGAAGAAAAACAAAAGGATTTAGTTCATACTCACGAAGCCCTAGATTTTTGGTTTGGGCCGAGCTGGATTTGAACCAGCGTAGACATTGTCAACGAATTTACAGTCCGTCCCCATTAACCACTCGGGCATCGACCCAGGAAGAATTTATTCTAGGGTTTTTGCTAATCTATGATTAACCTCCTTTCATAATACTCCCTACCCCCAGGGGAAGTCGAATCCCCGCTGCCTCCTTGAAAGAGAGATGTCCTGAACCACTAGACGATAGGGGCATCACTAGACGATAGGGCCATATACAACCGCTCGTGATTATACTATAATCATAGTATGAGCAGTTTTTTGGAATTGTCAATATACTCGAAAAGTATAAATAGATCCAAAGCAAAGAGTTTTTCCAACTTTTCTGTTATGTTTTCATCTAGGATTTTTTTTAGTTGATCGTTATAGATTAATTCTCCGTGCTTCATTTAGTGTTCATACCAAAAATGCATCCATCCCGCACTAAGTCATAAAATTCTCTAAAAATATAGAGAAAGTTTCAAAAACAAAGAAAAAAAGTGAATCAATTTAGTAGAAAAGTACTCTATCAGATTCGAACCAACGACTTACGTCTTAGCACGAGATTACTCTACCACTAATTTAAAAAGCCCTTTATCGGATTTGAACCGATGACTTATGCCTTACCATGGCATTACTCTACCACTGAGTTAAAAGGGCTTTTTATTTAATTCAAAAATTAGCCACTTGGATTTCCCATTATGGGTCTACTGCATAATGTACATATTATATATATAATATATAGAGATAGAGAGAGAGACATTATGTAGAGATTGTATATGTATATATCGATATCTTGAGAGCTCAAAATAAAATTAATAAAAAAAAACATACCCTACATAACATATCCAACTCTTCTTGGTTCAGGGTTTTCCGTTTCCGAAGACTAGTAAAATAGGCGGATTCTGGAACCCCAAGGATTCAACGGTATATGGATATGGAAAATATAAGATTTCCGATCCTAGCGGGAAAAGGCGGGGAACAGATACCCAATAGGATATAGGATCCTTGGGAGGAACTTTTGGTAATGGCCTTGATCCTCTATGCTATTTTTTATGTGTTCTTAGTTCTATTGAACTTTTTGCATTCTTTTAAACAAGAATCTAATAAACTAGAATTGAGTCAGTGGAAAAAAGGAGAGAGAGGAAAGTGTTAAATGGAGAGAGTCGACTAATCAGAGACTTTTAGGATCTTCTTTACATCAGGTAAATCTGTCGGCCCTGTCCGTTTTTTTCTTTAAGTTACGACTCTTTGCTGCTTACTTCTATCAAGCCATAGGGAAAGTCTATGATGAATTTGGAAAACTCATCTCACTCTTACTCTATGGCTCGGACTTAATGGGGGAAGAAAACATCTTCCATAATTTCTTTTTTGTTCAATTCTGGACAAAAAAGAAAAGGAAAAAAGGAATTTATAGGGACAGTGTTACCCCCTATATCCCCTAGTTTATATTGTAGGAATAATAAAACAATTTAGCAGTCTGACACACTTACGTCCTTGCAAAGTAAATAATTATTATTGTAGTCGTAACCGTAGAATAGGATCCTAATCAAAATAAATACATTTGGTTCAGGCGCTATTAGCATGGTAAGAAAAGATTTTTTTTACAGACCAGAGGGGCTATCTAAATCCTAAAGTAAAGGCGAGCGATCGAAGTAGAAGTACCAACGGCTCAGTGTCATGAACCTTCTCCATCTGATTCAATAAGGGGGAATTAGCCTTCTTGTCAAATGGCTATCCTTGACAAAGGGTACCATTTATACCATAATCTACAATGTAGCGGGTATAGTTTAGTGGTAAAAGTGTGATTCGTTCTATTAATAACTGAATTTGAAATGATATACTTAAGGCATCCTTAAGTTTTTTATTTTTATATTCCGATGAAAACTTTAGTTCTTATAAAGGATTAAATCCTTTTCCTCTCAATAGCATATTGAGGAAGAATATACATTCTGGCGATTTGTATCCAAAGACTAATTTAAATTGCATCCAAAATAAAAATAGGATTATGAGTACAGAGTCGCGAAGCATAATTTTGCATTGGATTAAGTATTCCAATTTTGAAAATATGAGTAAAGGATCTATGGATGAAGATACAAAAAAGTTGATTTCCAATCGTAACTAAATCTTCTTAAAATAAGGAATAAGGAAGCCAAATAGCTAAAAAACGATAGTTTTGGTTTACTAGAACCATCCGCATATTGTTTCAGCTCGGTGGAAACCCAATTCTTTTCCTCAGGATCTCTTGAATGAAATTAGGGAACGAAGTAAGTAGATTAGATGAATTTAGATAGAATTTCTATCTCCTACTCTATAAGGATCATCTAGAAAGCGGAGAGCTTTGGTTCCATTCAAATAGAAAAGCTGACATAGATGTTAAGTGGTGAGAATATCCATAAAGGAGCCGAATGAAATCAAAATTTCATGTTCGGTTTTGAATTAGAGACGTTAAAAATAATCAACCAACGTCGACTATAACCCCTAGCCTTCCAAGCTAACGATGCGGGTTCGATTCCCGCTACCCGCTCCATTCTGTATAAAAGGAGTATTCTATTTGTCTAGACATGTTAGAGGCTTGTATTCAAGCCTTTTTTGTCCACCAGTTTCTGGTACTCCAGAGCGGAGTAGAGCAGTTTGGTAGCTCACGAGGCTCATAACCTTGAGGTCACGGGTTCGATTCCCGTCTCCGCACTTAGCAGTCTGTATAAAAGGACTATTCTATTTCTCTAGATATGTATGGTAGAGGGGCGTATCCAACCCTTTTTTATTCATTAGTTCCCGGCCCTAGAGGGCAAAATTGAGCAGTTTGCGAAGTCACTTGCCTTCAAAAAAAGAAGGCGCAAGGCCTCTCCCTACCCTGCAGAAAATAAAAATGAAACGAAAGGGACAGTCTACCTCTCCCTTCCCTTTAAAAAAAGTTTGCCCGTTGTTTGTCTCAGTTAATACCCAATTTTTGGAGCTCTGTTGGCGAGTTCTATTTCTGCCTCTGGAGCGCCCTCTTTTTTTGAGTGGGATGCAAAGGAAGGGTAAGATAGTAAGGGATACGGCACTAGACTAACACCTAATTAATACTTAATTTAATATAAGTAGTTAAACAGTTAACTAGACTAAACTTTTTATCATAGTACTTTGATAAATTAAGCGGGCGAGCGGCGGGAATCGAACCCGTATCTTCTCCTTGGCAAGGAGATATTTTACCATTGAACTACGCTCGCTACGGTATATATTTTATAGCGTATATCCGCCTGGGTCGACCTTCTATGTCTGGGTCGACCGTTTCATTTCATTTTCTATTATATTAGAGTTTTCCTTTTTTTATTATCTGTCAATGAATATTCTAATGGGAATGGAATTTCATAATACTGAAAGAGAAGAGCTAGCAATTCGGAACGCAAATTGCGTTTTAATACGTCTCACTATTCTAATTTTTTAGAAGAAATGGCCTTTATTATTTCTTTTTTATGGGGTTAATAAATATTAACCAAATTTCATTTAAGAAATGAGAGAATTCAGAATAGCTACGAGAAAGACTAGTCCAATCCATAATGATGTACCGGAAAATACAACATTTTTATTATTTGACCAACCATCAGGAGAAGCAAATACAAGGGGTACACTAATTACTAAGACTGAGGAAGTCGCAATTAATGCAAAAACAGCTAATTGGAAAGCAATAGTCATATTTCTAATCCTCCAAGCTACCATCAAATAAAGTTGACTACATATTTGATCCCTCACTTAAACCAAAATTGTAAAAAAATACAAGAAGTAGGAGGGGTTTAATCATGAATCCATTGATTCTTCTCTTTAATTCAAATTTATTACTTAAACCGCTTTTTTATTTGGATATGGGGGTGAGAAGAGATTATTTACTCTTTATTTCACAAGCGGGTATAGCGGATCCTGTATCCGTGTATACAGTATACAGAGATATATCGAAAAGGAACTTGTATCTGATATCTTTCTAGAGGCTAATAAATCTTTTTATTTTTTATATGGCTATGTTCTATTTGTAGGAGTAAAATAAGGATTAGGCTGTGGAGAGATGGCTGAGTGGTTGATAGCTCCGGTCTTGAAAACCGGTATAGTTCTAGGAACTATCGAGGGTTCGAATCCCTCTCTCTCCTTTTGCTTATTGAATACGTTTGTTTCTTTCATTTTTATTTATTTTTTTTTTCTGTCCCTTATCTTTCTTTCATAAAAAGGAATGAATGGCTCGGCTAGATGGAATAACCGAGCCAGAACAGAAAAAAAGTAGAACAGGTATAAATAAGAAAATCTTAGTTAAGAGGGTTCATGTAAAGAACAGGTTCCAAATCACGATCGATTCCCTTTTCAAAACCTGCTGCAGCAGCTCGGGCTCTTCCTGCATGCCATAAATGGCCCACAAAAAAGAAGAATCCTAGAACAAAATGAGAAGTTGATAACCAACTTCTAGGAGAGACATAATTAACTGCATTGATCTCGGTAGCTACGCCACCCACGGAATTTAAAGAGCCTAAAGGAGCGTGGGTCATATATTCTGCTGAGCGTCGTTCTTGCCAAGGTTGTATGTCTTTTTTCAACCTACTCAAGTCCAAACCGTTGGGGCCCCTTAGAGGTTCTAACCATGGAGCACGAAGGTCCCAAAAACGCATAGTTTCCCCTCCAAAGATAACCTCCCCAGTTGGGGAACGCATTAGATATTTACCTAAACCTGTGGGTCCTTGAGCGGATCCCACATTAGCTCCAAGACGCTGGTCTCTAACTAGAAAAGTAAATGCTTGAGCTTGAGAAGCTTCTGGCCCGGTGGGTCCATAAAACTCACTCGGATAAGCTGTATTATTGAACCATACAAAACAACAAGCGATAAAACCAAAGACAGATAAAGCAGCTAAACTATAAGACAAGTAAGCTTCTCCAGACCATACAAATGCACGGCGAGCCCATGCGAAGGGTTTGGTTAAAATATGCCAAATTCCGCCAAATACACAAATAAAACCCAACCATACATGCCCACCAATTATATCTTCTAAATCATCTACACTAACAATCCACCCTTCTCCACCAAAAGGAGATTTTAGTAAATAACCAAATATAACACTGGGACTAAGGGTCAAATTGGTAATTTTTCTTACATCTCCCCCCCCAGGGGCCCAGGTATCATATACACCGCCAAAATAAAGAGCCTTGAGTACTAGAAGAAAAGCACCTAGACCTAACAAAATTAAGTGAATACCCAAAATTGTAGTCATTTTATTTCTATCTTTCCAGACATAACCAAAGAATGGAAAAGATTCCTCAAGAGTCTCGGGTCCCAGAAGCGCGTGATAAATGCCACCGAAGCCTAAGACTGCGGAGGAAATTAGGTGAAGTACGCCAGATACAAAGTACGGAAAAGTATCTAGAACTTCCCCCCCTGGCCCTACTCCCCAACCTAGAGTAGCTAAGTGTGGAAGTAAAATCAACCCTTGTTCATACATGGGCTTTTCTGGTACGAAATGGGCCACTTCAAATAGGTTCATTGCTCCGGCCCAGAATACGATTAATCCGGCATGAGCTACATGAGCTCCAAGCAGTTTACCGGACAAATTGATAAGTCTGGCATTCCCAGCCCACCAAGCAAAGCCGGTGGTTTCTTGGTCACGACCAGCTAAAACGAAAGTTCCATTAAAGAGCGTTTCCACGTGGTAGAACCTCCTCAGGGAATATAAGATTTTCATGAGGCTGATCCTGAGCTGCCATCCACGCACGAATACCCTCGTTTAAAAGAATATTTTTGGTGTAGAAAGTCTCAAATTCAGGATCTTCCGCTGCACGGATTTCCTGGGAAACAAAGTCATAGGCACGTAAGTTCAGAGCCAAGCCAACTACGCCAATAGCACTCATCCATAAACCGGTGACGGGTACAAATAGCATAAAGAAATGTAACCAACGTTTATTGGAAAAAGCAACACCAAAGATTTGGGACCAAAAGCGGTTAGCAGTGACCATTGAATAAGTTTCTTCAGCTTGAGTTGGGTTAAAAGCACGGAAGGTATTTGCACCATCACCGTCCTCAAATAGAGTGTTTTCTACGGTCGCTCCATGAATAGCGCATAGCAGAGCCGCACCTAATACTCCGGCAACTCCCATCATATGAAATGGGTTCAACGTCCAATTATGAAATCCTTGGAAGAAAAGGATGAATCGAAATATCGCTGCTACGCCAAAACTCGGCGCAAAGAACCAACCAGATTGCCCCAGTGGATAAATAAGGAATACAGAAACAAAAACAGCAATTGGACCAGAGAATGAGATTGCATTATAAGGCCGCAATTGAACAGACCGAGCAAGTTCAAATTGGCGTAACATGAAACCTATTAGTGCAAAAGCCCCGTGGAGAGCTACAAAAGTCCATAGACCGCCTAATTGACACCAACGAGTAAAATCTCCTTGTGCTTCGGGCCCCCATAGTAGCAACAAAGAGTGTGCTAAACTATTGGCAGGGGTAGAAACTGCTGCGGTTAAGAAATTACAACCTTCCAAATAGGAACTAGCCAATCCATGGGTATACCAAGAAGTTACAAAAGTTGTCCCTGTAAACCAACCCCCTAAAGCGAAATAAGCACAAGGAAAGAGCAATAGGCCAGACCATCCTACAAAAACGAAACGGTCCCTTCGTAACCAGTCATCCATAGTATCAAATAGATCATTTTCTTCTTTAGGAATTCTACCAAGGGCTATAGTCATAGTGATCCTCCTATTCAATTACTTCAACCATTTCCGAGCACCTCATATCACTTTCCAAGGCATATGATAGTTTTATTATCTGTGGACGATTTCTTTCTCGTTCAATGCCCTTTTTCAATGGTCTCGAAGAGAGAAATTTCCCATTTTTATCTATGGAGTCACAGTCACAACCGAGGTCGTGGTAAATCCATGAATTTGATTCGATTTGTTTTTCTTATACTATTTATTTGTTTTTCTTATACTATAGAAATAGAAATAAATTGTTTTTCTTATACTATAGAAAGAAATAAACCTTTGAATTCAGCATTATTCCAAGACTCCTATTTCAAAGTCTATCTTTTAAGGGAAAAATGCAAATAAAAGTAACCCTTCTTTTCCCATTCCCTCTCTATTGCATGGGTGGAAGAACTAAAATAATAGAGGATTCTGAAAAAAAAAAATGGACCTTCGAAATCCAATTTTATGTGTAGCGCAAAGGAGTTGCGATTTCTTCTTATTCCTATAGAACATCTAGTAACAAGAATATGAAATCGTAAATAGCGAAAAATTCTTGTCTTGCGCGGTCTAAGTCTAAGGAAATAAAAAAAATTCGCTTATACAATTTCATCTACATCGAATTTATATATCAGAATAGCGGATAGAGGCATCATTAAAGGAGTCAGGTCTACTTACTTTATGCTTCTTTCCAATTTTATGGTGGATTTGATAAGAACCCTTTTTGCTTTCTTGATAAATAATCGACAAAAAAAGCGTTTTTTTTATATAACCTGCTTGTTTTATTATAATTATAACAAGTCCTATATGGAAATGCCCGCTAAAGAGAAAATCTATTTGATTGTCTCTCGGCCAATATCGATTTTTAGAAAGAAAAAACAAGAATTTTCTTCTTTTTTTATTAACATTAAGAAAAAAGAATATAATTAAAATGGAATTGGCAATATAATTTTTATAGACTTTTGAAAGAAAAAAAAGGGGTTTTTTGCAACCGTTATTTCTTATTTCTTGCCTATATCATATCACGGAAACCTTTCGCTTTGGAACGTGGAGAGATGGCTGAGTGGACTAAAGCGGCGGATTGCTAATCCGTTGTACAATTTTTTTGTACCGAGGGTTCGAATCCCTCTCTTTCCGCTCCCTTGGATCATTTGGGACTTTCGAATTGGAAAGAATTCTGACCCCCGGATTTTCTCATAGATAAATGTACGAAACAAATCCAATAAGAAAAAAAAAAACTGAATTTTTACTCCTCGCGTCCAGGATTCCGTCCTGGGTCATTAGATAAGAATCCAAAGATAAAGAGTGAAACAAAGAATATCACTACTGTATAAACAAAAAGTTTGAGAGTAAGCATTACATAATCTCCAAGATTTTTTTTTAAGGAATAGATTACCAGTTTTTCCTTACCACACGGATCCACTAGGATGGTTTTTTTTTATACCTAAAAATGCAAAAAAGAATTCTTGAAAAAAATTGCAAGAATTCTTTTATAATAAGCACTCTTATCAATAGCAAAAATAGGGTTAGGTGGTTAGGTATTGTGTAGGTACCTTTAGGTACCATGCTCAACCTAGGTGCAGGGGAGTAGAAAGGCTGATCCAAATTTATTGCTGTAGCTACCCATTCAATGTAGAAGAATTTAAATTTTAGAATCGAAGGTTCATAATATAAAAATATAAAACTTCTCGGCTTTTACCCATTTTAAAATTTTTTTGGAATGAACACATCATTCAATTTGGCATACAGAGTACTAAAGATTTCATCGAAAACTTACAGCAGCTTGCCAAACAAAGGCTAATAGAAAAAAGAATAGAGGTATAACAGGCATAATATCCACGATTGGATTGAAAATAGCATAAGCTTCGGGTAATTTGGCAAAGAAAAAACTAGTAGGATAAAGAACAGAATTAAAACAGATACAGGTTAAACTAAGTATATTAGGCATAACAAGCATTTCATTCTTGTAGAGTAAATAATTGGATTTTTCTTGAGTTATTTTTTTAAGGGAAAGAAGGAAAAGGCAGATTCAAAATCTTTTTTCTTCGGACTTTCCCAAACACAAAATACCTCCTTGTATTCGCACTCTCAAATGAGAGTGGAATAAATTCGACTTTCATATAATATCTTAATAGAATTCCATGTAATGATCAATGCATTTTTTTGATTCTATATTATCCGCATGTGTAGAATACTAGCAAGAGAATATCCCTCCTTTTTTATGTAATTGAAATGGTATTGACGAATAACAAATAAACATACTAGTGTTTATTAGTGTCGCATAAAACCCGAAATGGGGCGTGGCCAAGTGGTAAGGCAGCGGGTTTTGGTCCCGTTACTCGGAGGTTCGAATCCTTCCGTCCCAGATTGTTTCTGATGAAACAAACGGTGAAATCATATAGTATTCCGTACGAGACAAAAGTTTATTAAAGAGAATAATGATATCTTATTCTTTCTCAGAAAACATAATAAAGTCTTAAGTCCAGTCAAATTGACTATCTTTATTTTCATGAAAAAATGGGATCTATCAAGCACATTCAGGATATGCCTCTACTATAAAATCACTTAGTCATATTTTTTTCTTCCTTTTGGTATTCGAGTTGAAGAAGTACGAGAATTCTATAACTACCAAAAACTTTCAATCTTTTCATTGGAATAGTTTATTTAGTTATTATAGTTAATTGTTTTTGGTACTGAAAAAATATATTACTACTAGAATTCTAATTCTAGTAATTAAATTAATTAAACTTTTTTGGAGGTTGATAGTTTATTTATTGAGGAAGAGTCAATCCTTCTTTTCTCACTTCAAGATTGATCATCTCGAGCCATCCGTTGAGGGTGGAAATTTAAGAATAAATAAGTTTTAAGCAAACTTGTTTAGTCGTCTTTTTCAAACTATGTTTCATTCATATGATAGAATTTTAATATGGGTTTAAATAAATTGGATCTTGGCGGAGGCTTCCCGGATAAATACTTACTTTCTTTTATCCATATTGCTCCATAGATAGCAAGTTTTAATTAGTATAAAAAAACTAAACCAATGACTATTCATGATTCCATCCATATTGGATCAATTCTCTATACCACTTTGCAATGAAAAGAGGAATGTTTGTTATGGTAAAACTTCGTTTAAAACGATGTGGTAGAAAGCAACGTGCGACTTGAAGGACATGATCGATTGTGGATTTTGCTATCCATCATTTTCCATAGTAATGAAAATGCTCTTGGCTCGACATAGCCTGTTCTATTCGTTCCGAACCAAATTTGCGCTGGGTTTAAGTAACATAGTACACGATGGAGCTCGAGAGGACAGAATTTTTTTTATCAAGGGAAAGAATCTAGGGTTAGTGAAAACTAATAAATTAGGCCAACTTTGTCAGTCTATCCTTAATATAGAAATAAATCGAAAGGTTAAAATAAGAAGAAAGTCCAATAAAAGTATATCAGAATCAATCCCTCTTATTAGATTTCTATAGAAGAGATAAATGCTTTATCGAAGGAAATAAGAAAAAAGGGTATGTTGCTACTCTTTTGAAAGAAAAAAATAGGAATTCCCGAAGTAATGTCTAAACCCAAGGATTTCACAAATCAAAGATAAAGGATTCCAGAACAAGTAAACACAATTTTCAATTGTCTCAACAACAGAGTTGGATTAGAATAAGGAATAAAAGTCAATTCGTTCGAAATGAGACAAAGAAAAGAGTTTAAAGACGACTCAAAAATTTTGGAAGGATTTTGCCTTCGAAGTTTGTCAGGCAAAATTAGCCCACTTGAGTCATGAGTATAAATGAAATTTGTTTTTTCTGTAAGGAAATTAATGCACGTCATAGTCTAATTTCTATTATTATCGACAGAAATTCGAATCATTTTCTCGAGCCGTATGAGGAGAAAACCTCATATACGTTTCTAGGGGGGGGCGTTGTTTATCTACATCTATCCCAATAAGCTGTCTATCGAATCGTTGCAATTGATGTTCGATCTCGAAGAGAAGGAAGAGATCTTCAAAAAGTAGGTTTTTATGATCCGATAAAGAATCAAACTTGTTTAAATGTTCCAGCTATTCTCTATTTCCTTGAAAAGGGTGCTCAACCAACAAGAACTGTTTATGATATTTTAAGGAAGGCAGAATTCTTTAAAGAAAAAGAAAGAACTTTGAGTTAATTGAAGAACTAAATGAATCAAAAAATAGGATAGGAGAAGATTATTAGTATTCCTAGTTGTCTAATTATTTAGACACAATTTACCTCTTTTTTAATCCTATTTGGATTTATATTATATCGTGCCAATCCAACATAAGCCCCTATTTTATTTACTTTTTCTATCTAATTTGTTTTCTTACCATTGTATTTCCATTGACAAAGGTCTATTGAACAAATAGAATTTGTAGATAGATGGGTCTCTTTATCCTCACTCCATATTCAATTTTTCCGCCTACACTTCGCTCAAATGATAAGGGTGTTCCTCTTGCATGTATTCTCATACAATATAATATATATTTTTTATAATATATATTTTTTGTTAATAAAAATCGCTAAAAATAAGGAGAATTTGGCCATCGTGATTAGGGTCGCTCTTTTTTTAACTTTACTTTAGTGGAATTTCACCGGACCTGTTCGTTTTGGCATTTGAGTGTTTTTCATGGTCGATAAAAAAAATCTTTTGATGTCTTGCTAGTTCAATGTTTTGACAGAAGCGCGCGGTGTAATTCCATTGATTTTTGGATTTCGATCGTATCTAAGATCCTTTTTTTATCTGGGTTGCTAACTCAATGGTAGAGTACTCGGCTTTTAAGTGCGACTATGATCTTTTACACATTTGGATGAAACAACAAATTCGTCCAGACTCTTGGTAGAGTCTAGAAGACCACGACTGATCCTCAAAGGTAATGAATGGAAAAAATAGCATGTCGTAATAAAATCAATCTTTTTTGAATGGAATCCAAAATTACGATTTTCTGGGTCTAATGAATAAATGGATAGAGCCTGGCTCCAATTCTGGTAAAATAAAAAGCAACGAGCTGAACTTCCTAATTGGAATGATTCCCCGCTCTAATTAGACGTTAAAAATAGATTAGTGCCGGATGCGGGGAAAGGTTGGGTTTTCCTATGAGTGGACCCTTTATTTTTTCTTTTTTTTTTTAGAAATCCTAATTATTCTTGATTATGGATTGAATAAGGGATGTTATGGATTGAATGTGTAAAAGAAGCAGTATATTGATAAAGAGGCTGTATTCCAAAGTCAAAAGAGCGATTGGCCTGCAAAAATAAAAAACTTGTTCTGTTCTTTTTTTTTAATTAGAACAAACATAAACTAATTGGGTAGAAAAGGAGCAGAAAAAGATCTGTGGATTAGACTCCCTTTCTTTCCAGGGTTTGTATTAAAAATGCAACACCCTGTTCTGACCATATTGCACTATGTATCATCATTCGATAAACCGAGAAATGCTTCTTCTCTCTGATTCAAGTAGAAATACAAATGGAAAAATTCGAAGGGTATTCAGAAAAACATAAATCTCGTCAACAATACTTTGTCTACCCACTTCTCTTTCAGGAATATATTTATGCATTTGCCCACCATTATGGATTAAATGGTTCTGAACCTGTGGAAATAGTTGTTAGTTGTAATAACAAGAAATTTAGTTCACTACTTGTGAAACGTTTAATTATTCGAATGTATCAGCAGAATTTTTTGGATAACTCGGTTAATCATCCTAACCAAGATCGATTATTGGATTACAAAAATTATTTTTATTCTGAGTTTTATTCTCAGATTCTATCTGAAGGGTTTGCGATCGTTGTGGAAATCCCATTCTCGCTACGGGAATTTTTTTGTCTGAAAGAAAAAGAAATACCAAAGTTTCAGAATTTACGCTCTATTCATTCAATATTTCCCTTTTTAGAAGACAAATTTTTGCATTTGGATTATCTATCACATATAGAAATACCCTATCCTATCCATTTGGAAATCCTGGTTCAACTCCTTCAATACCGTATCCAAGATGTTCCATCTTTGCATTTATTGCGATTCTTTCTCAACTATTATTCGAATTGGAATAGTTTTATTACTTCAATGAAATCCATTTTTTTTTTTCAAAAAGAAAATAAAAGACTATTTCAATTCCTATATAACTCTTATGTATCAGAATATGAATTTTTTTTGTTGTTTCTTCGTAAACAATCTTCTTGCTTACCATTAGCATCTTCTGGAACTTTTCTGGAACGAATCCACTTTTCTAGGAAGATGGAACATTTTGGGATAATGTACCCTGGTTTTTCTCGGAAAACCCTATGGTTCTTTATGGATCCTCTTATGCATTATGTTCGATATCAAGGAAAGGCAATTCTTGCATCAAAAGGCACTTTTTTTTTGAAGAAGAAATGGAAATGCTACCTTATCAATTTCTGGCAATATTATTTCTGTTTTTGGACTCAGCCGCGAAGAATCCATATAAACCAATTAGCAAACTCTTGCTTCGATTTTATGGGGTACCTTTCAAGTGTACAAAAAAGTTCTTTGTTAGTAAGGAATCAAATGCTGGAGAATTCATTTCTAATAGATACTCGAATGAAAAAATTCGATACCATAGTCCCCGCTACTCTCCTCATAGGATACTTATCAAAAGCTCAATTTTGTACTGGATCGGGGCATCCTATTAGTAAACCCATTTGGACAGATTTATCAGATTGGGATATTCTTGATCGATTTGGTCGGATATGTAGAAATCTTTTTCATTATCATAGTGGATCTTCGAAAAAACGGACTTTGTATCGACTAAAGTATATACTTCGACTTTCATGTGCTAGAACTTTAGCTCGTAAACATAAAAGCACGGTACGAACTTTTATGCAACGATTGGGTTCGGCATTTTTAGAAGAATTTTTTATGGAAGAAGAGCAAGTTTTTTCTTTGATGTTCACCAAAACAACTCTTTTTTCTTTCTGTGGATCACACACTGAGCGTATTTGGTATTTGGATATTATACGTATCAATGACCTGGTCAACCCTCTTAATTAATCATTAGACGAAATTAAGAAACAGGAAAGGGTTGATAAATGATCAAGAAAAAACTTTTCTATTTTTCATTCTGAAATGTTCTTTTTATTATAATAAAGAGTAGGTGAATCAACTTACTAATTAAAAAAATTAGTAGAACTTCCTCTTTGGAATAGAAATTGGCTATTTCTACATAGGGAAAGTCGTGTGCAATGAAAAATGCAAGCACGATTTGGGGAGGGATTTTTCTCTATTGTAACAAGGAAGAATTATCTACTCCATCCGACTAGTTCCGGGTTCGAGTCCCGGGCAACCCATATAGAAAAGACCCATCAAAGTTTTTCACTTTGACTCACTTCATTTACAAATACAAAATTATTGGTTTGGTTAATTTAGTTATATGGATAGCTAATCTTTGGGCTGACTTGGTTGACATTGGTATATAGTCTATGTTATACTGTTAAATAACAAGCCTTCTATTATCTATATTCTAGTTAATACGTGTGCTTGGGAGTCCTTGCAATTTGAATAAACCAAGATCTTACCATGACTGCAATTTTAGAGAGACGCGAAAGTACAAGCCTGTGGGGTCGCTTCTGCAACTGGATAACTAGCACTGAAAATCGTCTTTACATCGGATGGTTCGGTGTTTTGATGATCCCTACCTTATTGACCGCAACTTCTGTATTTATTATCGCCTTCATCGCTGCCCCTCCAGTAGATATTGATGGTATTCGTGAGCCTGTTTCTGGTTCTTTACTTTATGGAAACAATATTATCTCTGGTGCTATTATCCCTACTTCTGCGGCGATCGGATTGCACTTTTACCCAATTTGGGAAGCTGCATCTGTTGATGAGTGGTTATACAATGGTGGTCCTTATGAGCTAATTGTTCTACACTTCTTACTTGGTGTAGCTTGTTATATGGGTCGTGAGTGGGAACTTAGTTTCCGTCTGGGTATGCGTCCTTGGATTGCTGTTGCATATTCAGCTCCTGTTGCAGCTGCTACTGCTGTTTTCTTGATTTACCCTATTGGTCAAGGAAGCTTTTCTGATGGTATGCCTTTAGGAATCTCTGGTACTTTCAACTTTATGATTGTATTCCAGGCAGAGCACAACATCCTTATGCATCCATTCCACATGTTAGGTGTAGCTGGTGTATTCGGCGGTTCCCTATTCAGTGCTATGCATGGTTCCTTGGTAACCTCTAGTTTGATCAGGGAAACTACTGAAAATGAATCCGCTAATGAGGGTTACAAATTTGGTCAAGAGGAAGAAACTTATAATATTGTGGCTGCTCATGGTTATTTTGGCCGATTAATCTTCCAATATGCTAGTTTCAACAACTCTCGTTCTTTACACTTCTTCTTGGCTGCTTGGCCTGTAGTAGGAATCTGGTTCACTGCTTTAGGTATTAGTACTATGGCTTTCAACCTAAATGGTTTCAATTTCAACCAATCTGTAGTTGATAGTCAAGGTCGCGTTATTAATACTTGGGCTGATATCATCAACCGTGCTAACCTTGGTATGGAAGTAATGCACGAACGTAATGCTCACAACTTCCCTCTAGACTTAGCTGCTGTTGAAGTTCCATCTATTAATGGATAAGGTTTTTCTGCTAACATATAAGAATTTTTGAAGACAGAAATACCCAATATCTTGTTCTAGCAAGATATTGGGTATTTCTGTCTTTATTTTGAATCTTTTTTTCTTCTTAATCTTTCTATTCAGAATTCAGTTAACGACGAGATTTAGTATCCTTTCTTGCATTTTCATAACTCGTGAAATGCCGAGTAGGCACGAATTCCCCCAATTTGCGACCTACCATAGGATTTGTTATGTAAATAGGTATATGTTCCTTTCCATTATGAATCGCGATTGTATGGCCAACCATTGTGGGTAGAATGCTAGATGCCCGGGACCACGTTACTATTGTTTCTTTCTCCTCCTTCATATTGACCTTTTCTATCTTTGCCAATAAATGATGAGCTACAAAAGGATTCGTTTTTTTTCGTGTCACAGCTGATTACTCCTTTTTTCCTTTTTAAAGAGTGGCATTCTATGTCCAATATCTCGATCGAAGTACGGAGGTCAGAATAAATAGAATAATGATCAATGGAAAAAAGAAAAAAATCCTTTAGCTGGATAAGGGGCGGATGTAGCCAAGTGGATCAAGGCAGTGGATTGTGAATCCACCATGCGCGGGTTCAATTCCCGTCGTTCGCCCATCGCATTATTGCAAATTCCAAAAATGCAATTTTCCATATTCCTAGTTACGTATTTACTTACGGCGACGAAGAATAAAACTATCGCTATATTTTTTCCTTTTCCTAGTTCTTCTTCCAAGCGCAGGATAACCCCAAGGGGTTGTGGGTTTTTTTCTACCAATGGGAGCTTTCCCTTCACCGCCCCCATGGGGGTGGTCCACAGGGTTCATAACTACCCCTCTTACTACGGGGCGTTTACCTAGCCAACACTTAGATCCGGCTCTACCCAAACTTTTTTGGTTCACCCCAACATTACCCACTTGTCCGACTGTTGCTAAGCAGTTTTGGGATACTAAACGGACCTCCCCAGATGGTAATCTTAAAGTGGCCGATTTACCCTCTTTTGCAATGAGTTTCGCTACAGCACCTGCTGCTCTAGCTAATTGCCCACCCCTTCCACGTGTGATTTCTATGTTATGCATGGCCGTGCCTAAGGGCATATCGGTTGAAGTAGATTCTTCTTTTCTCTCAAAAAACCCCTTCCCAAACTGTACAAGCTTCTTCCAAAGCATACGGCTTTCTAGATGTATATGACGATCTCTAGACAGATGGATCTTATATGAATCATATGATGAAGTACCACATGAGTGGATATATAGGAAAGGAATCCAAATCTGCCGAATCGCTCATGTTATGATCTTCTACATCCTAGGTCTCTGCGTTCCGTCATCTGGCTTATGTTCTTCATGTAGCATTCAGATCGAATGACTCTATGAAATTACGTCGATACTTCCACATATTATGGGTAACGTAGGAGACATCCCTATTTTCCCCCGGGGGTCTTAATTACCACTGCTTAGCTTTCAATTTGCCTCTGACCATCAAATTAAATGTGAATAACCCGTCCTCCTCTCTTTGAAACAAGGGGCGCTTCCGGTTCTGTGCGTGCTTCAAACAATTTTGTCTTCTCCATATTACCATATCTCTAGAGCCAATAATTTTCTATGAGGAACTACTGAACTCAATCACTTGCTGCCGTTACTCAACAGTTTTCTGTTGAGGTCTATCCCGTAGAGGTAGTCAAATTGGATCAGTGATCGATTTCTAGGTTTCGTCGTAAACCTAATTGGTTACTTCCAATTACGTAAATCAATAGTTCAAACCGCACTCAAAGGTAGGGCATTTCCCATTGATATAGGAACTTTTGTACCAGAAACAATAGTATCTCCAATTATAGCCCCTCTGGGATGTAAAATATATCTCTTCTCACCATCCCCATAGTGTATGAGACAAATGTATGCATTTCGATTAGGGTCGTATTCTATGGTTACGATTCTACCAGATATGTCTTTTTGATTCCGTCGAAAATCTATTTTACGGTATAGGCGCTTATGACCTCCCCCTCTATGCCTTGCGGTAATGATTCCTCTGGAATTACGACCTTTACCACAACGGTGCCGTCCATGGATCAAATTATTTCGTGGATTGGATTTCACTTGCCTGTCTACGGTTCCCTTGCGTGTGCTCGGGATAGGTGTTTTGTATAAATGTTTCGCCGTATTATTAAGTATTCTCCTTTAGTTTTTTTCTCTATCTAGAAGTGGAATAGAATAACCCGGTTGAAGGGTAATGATCATACGTCTGTAATGCATTGTATGGCCCAGAATAGGTCCTATTCTTCTACCTTTTCCAGGTAGTCGATGGCTATTCACAGCTACCACCTTAACACCAAAGAAGAGTTCGACCCAATGCTTTATTTCTGTCTTAGTGAATCCCGATTCGACATTAAAAGTATATTGATTCTTTCCCAATAAACGAAGACTTTTTTCTGTAAATACTGCGTATTTGATTCCATCCATAAATCGACTTTCCCTCCTATGCTCTGAGTTCCAGTATCGATAAGAATTCGAGTTCTTATTGTTCTTATGTTATGGTATGAATATACCATACCAATTCGTTATGTATGGATGATGGATGAGATTCCATGGATAGAGAGCCAGTTCCAATAGACTTATGGAATGTTCCCGTTCGTGTGCATCCAGCAGGAATTGAACCCGCAAATTTACCAATTATGAGTTGGGCGCTTTAACCATTCAGCCATGGATGCTTAACAGGGATCATCGTACATCGTAAATAACCAATTTTCATATAGAAAGACATATCATAGAAAAATGAAATCGAAAATATTCCGAGATGGCAAATATTCGGAGATGACTATGAAAACACCTCTCTGGATCCTCGAATTGAAAGAGAGATTGAGAGGGATCAAGAATCCTAATTCTCGCTATTTGGAATGGATCCAATTCTATTGAGTCTGACTCATAGTGATCATTTCTCTTTAGCAAAGAATGACCTTGGTTATCAAAGGATTGAACAACCGGGATCCATTTACTTATGATACCTAGTTGGCATTGATAACAAGGATCTAATGAATTATGAGTTTAATAGATCCTCTTTAGCAGAAAGACGTATATTCCTTGCTCATTATCAGACAATCACTTATTCCCAAACCTCGTGTGGGACTAATCGTTTTCATTTACCATCTCATGGAAAACCCTTTTCGTTCCGCTTAGCCCTATCGGGTATTTTAGTGATAGGTTCTGTAGGAACTGGACGATCCTATTTGGTCAAATACCTAACGAAAAATTACGATTTTCCTTTCATTAAGGTACGAGGGCTTCTTATTCCACAAGAACGAAAGCACCTTTTCATTCTTTCATATACTAGGGGTTTTTACTTGGAAAAGACAATGTTCCATACTAAAGGATTCGGGTCCATAACCACGAGTTCCAGTGCACTAGATCTTGTAGCACTTAGCAACGAAGCCCTATCCATTAGTATTCCACATAAGAAATCCATTCTAGAAAAAAATACAATTAGATTAGCTCTTCATAGACAAACTTGGGGTTTGCGAGCCAAGGTAAGATCGGCTCGGGATCATGGGACCCTTTTCTATCAGATAGGAGGGGCTCTTGTACAAAATAGACTTACTAAGTAATAACCCCATAGAATCTATCTATATAAAGATAAAGAGGCAATCGTGTCAGGAAGCGGGTTTTTCTTTGGCCAAAAGGTACTTCGAACTTGGAACGAGCATGAAGAGATTAACGAGACTTCTTTCTCTTTTGAGTTTTTCTGGCGGACCTGCCGCGCAAGATCTTTGGTCTTCCCCTGGAACCGATGAAAAAAAGTGGATCGCTTCTTATGTACTCGCTCAGAATGATTCTTCTCTATCTATAGTTCATGGCCTATTAGAAGTAGAAGGTGCTCTGGTGCAATCCTTACCGACAGAAAAAGATTGCAGTCAGGTTGATAATAGTCGAGTGACATTACTTCGTCGGTCCGAACTAAGGAATCTGTTAGAAATGTTTTGAAATGGATATTGTTCTCTCTTTGATCAGGGATTGCTATATGAAAAGAAGTGGAGTTTGAAAAAGGGAACGGAATGCTCAAACCGGAACTGCTAGAGGAACGAATTTTCAATAGCATAACTTGGGCTCCTAGAATATGGCGCCCTTGGGACAATCTATTTGATTGCAGGGTTTTGTTCCGAAGCAAAGATATCCGCGGAGGCCGGTTCGTTCGTCCTATTCTGATATTCAGGACCAAGAGGTACTGGATTCTCTTTCGGATAGGCCCTGAAAGGAGAAGAAAGGCTGAAATGCCAACGGACCTCTGTCTATTCTCTAATTCACCCGATCCGATAGTACCCGTTTTTGGAACGTCCAGTGCCAAAGTCACTGAATGGGTAAGTCACCAATCCAATCCCTTTGACAAATCGGATGTCATATTAGATATCATATTCTATATATATAGAAATATCATAGATAGAATAGACATA
>NW_028260931.1:0-35592 GCF_056163025.1 Triticum urartu | reverse complement strand
TGATTGCATCGCGGTGTCTAAGGACGCGATCTAATAGATCGTTGTATCGAGTAGTTGGATCATAGTCTCTTACCATAAAAATTGCTGCATGTGCAGCAGCACCGACTATTAGAAATCCGCCAATCCACATGTGGTGTGTGAACAAGGAAGTTGTGTACCATAGTCAGTAGCTAGGTATGGATAGGGAGGCATAGAATACATATGATGAGCTACAACAATGGTTGTAGAGCCTAGCATAGCTAGGTTAAGAGATAATTGAGCATGCCATGACGTTGTTAAGATTTCATAAAGACCCTTATGGCCTTGTCCTGTAAATGGGCCCTTGTGAGCCTCCAAAATATCTTTAAGTCCATGGCCAATACCCCAATTGGTCCTATACATATGACCTGCGATTAGGAAAAGAATAGCAATAGCTAAATGATGGTGCGCAATATCGGTCAGCCAGAGACCACCGGTTACTGGATCTAGTCCTCCGCGAAAAGTCAGAAATTCTGCGTATTTGGACCAATTTAAAGTGAAAAAAGGGGTTGCTCCTTCGGCAAAACTAGGATAAAGTTGAGCCAAAAGGTCCCGATTCAAGATAAATTCATGAGGAAGTGGTATCTCTTTAGGATCCACCCCAGCGTCAAGAAATTGGTTAATTGGTAAAGATACATGAATTTGGTGCCCCGCCCAAGAAAGAGACCCAAGTCCTAATAATCCCGCTAAGTGGTGATTCAACATGGATTCTACATCTTGGAACCAGGCCAATTTGGGAGCGGCTTTGTGATAATGGAACCAACCAGCAAAAAGCATTAACGCTGCAAAAATCAATGCACCAATTGCAGTACAATAGAGTTGTAATTCACTAGTTATTCCAGATGCTCGCCAAAGCTGAAAAAAACCAGAGGTTATTTGGATTCCTCGGAAACCCCCGCCTACATCACCATTCAATATTTCTTGCCCTACTATAGGCCAAACTACCTGAGCACTGGGTCCAATGTGAGTAGGATCACTTAGCCATGCTTCATAATTGGAAAAACGGGCGCCATGAAAGTACATGCCACTCAACCAAAGAAAGATAATGGAAAGTTGCCCGAAATGAGCACTAAAGACTTTTCGAGAAATCTCCTCCAAATCACCAGTATGACTATCGAAATCGTGAGCATCAGCATGTAGGTTCCAGATCCAAGTGGTAGTATCAGGGCCCTTAGCTAGTGTTCTTGAGAAATGGCCGGGTCTGGCCCATTCCTCAAAAGATGTTTTTACAGGATCCCTATCCACAACAATTTTTACTTCTGGTTCCGGCGAACGAATAATCATTAAGTCCTCCTCTTTCCGGACAAGACATACAAAGAGACCGCCAACTGTCTTTTTAGTGAATCTTTGAAAGATATATATTTTGAAAGATAGATTTTGAAAGATAGATTTTGAAAGATAGATATTGTGATTAGTTCTTTTCTTTACTATCTACCATCCTTCTATTTTTTTTTTAGTTATTCACTGGAGCAATTATATATTGAAGTCAATCCGAGGCAAGTGTTCGGGTCTATTATGACATAAAGATTAGGTGCCTAACGGACATTGTTTATCTTGAAAAACAAATATTTCTCGACGTAAGAAAAAAATCTTTTTTATTTTTAATTAAGAAACTAGTGTATTTTTTTGAGGGCATAAGCTCCTATCTATATCTACTTTCCTTGAGCATAATATAGGGTTTTTTATTTGATTCTAAATTCCAAGATAACTCATTAGAATTATTAATAAGATGGTCCTAATATATTAGCAATATTTAGATTGCCCCCTCTTTTTATTCACTTTATTACTTCTATTCTAGACCCTATCCCTATGGTTTATTCTTATGAAATATCATATAAAATAGAAGGTATAAGAAATGGATATAATGAAATTCTTGATTCGATCTTACGACCTAATTTATTTGATTAATGGATCAACAACCAAACCACCCATTTTATGAAAAAGAAGGAGCATGGTCTTATTCAAATTCAAAGCGCTTCGTAATCTTCAACCAGTTCTGTGCTTCAATATAATTTCCCGGAGTAAGCGCTATAGCTTGTTTCCAATATTCAGCAGCTTGATCAAACCAAGCTTCCGCAATTTCCGAATCACCCTGTAGAATGGCCTGTTCTCCTCGGTCGGAATAGGAAGTTCCTTCCCTTAGAACCGTACTTGAGAGTTTCCTACCTCATACGGCTCAGAAATTGCTATCTGAATTTCCCCTATCTTAACTGAATTCGATTTATCAAAAATCGATCCAATTTGTTCTTGGGTTAAGCAGAAGAAATTAATTACCTAAGTTTCAAACCCTAATTTTTATCAATAATCAGTTTGATCTTTTTTCCCACCTTCAGAAGAATGAAGCATAGATAGATATAGAGCCTTCGTTCAAATTTTCTGAGAGGTAACTATCCCGGTTTCATATATGAAATCTCTATAGAATCCTTGAAAAAGACTTTTTTCCATAAGAAAGAAAAAAGAACTTACTATCTTTGGGATCTGATACTACACCGCTGCTTAATCCCTTAGTGGATCGGCTCTATTACATAAGCGGATTCCTAAATTTTGCCCCATATCATGGGATAAGTAAGCAGTTTTTTTTTAGTTGTATCGACCCAGTCGCTCACTAATTGATCTTTACGGTGCTTTCTCTATCAATTTGAGAAACTTTATCCATAGAGTAGTAGTATAGGCCATACTTTCTCGTTTTTTGATTCTCGTGAAGTGTCCTTCCTTCCTACAGCTGATAGGGAAAAATCGTTGTTTTTACGATCCCTATGTAGAAAGCCCTTTTTTTCTAGTATTTACTAGAAAATTTGATCCTCTCTTTTTTTTTTTTCTTTCTATAGTGGAGATAGTCGCACGTAATGACAGATCACGGCCATATTATTAAAAGCTTGCGGTAAGAAGGGGTTTCGTTCTAGTGCCCGGAAATAATATTCCAAAGCCTTTGTATGCTCTCCATTGCTTGTGTGTATAAGGCCTATGTTATAGAGTATATAACTTCGATCATAGGGATCGATTTCTAGTCGCGTAGCTTCATAATAATTTTGCAAAGCTTCCGCATAATTTCCTTCGGATTGAGCCAACATCCGTTACGGTCGTTCATTCTATTCAAAAAATCTCCGTTCCAAAACCGTACATGAGGTTTTCATCTCATACGGCTCCTCCCTTCTGTACATAATAGTACTAAGCGAAATAATCTATAGAATCAAAATAGAATTAGTCCCGTCTCATTATGAACCGAAAGGGGCTGGTATTTTTCAAGAAATCTCTAGCCAACCTTCCCACAAGAGGTTTTTCTTAACACCAATGAATTCTATTAATGCTAGAGGAAAACGATAGCTCCAATAATTTCTTTGTTCTCAACGCCTCCTATTTAGAGGAATTAGCTACTTCAACGATCTTTGATGGTTATAGGGGTATCCAAAGTACAAACCTGATGGTTGTTTGTTATCCCAACCATTCTTCCCAGCCCTGATACCGATCAGGAAAGGGGTAATTTCTAACAAAGTTTTTCTCTTGTTGATTCCTATTTCTAGGTGTAGTGCTTTTCTCCCTATGCTGCCTACGGATACTAATAGAGTAGGATTGGCCTGTAATCCATACCATACCATATCCTGTAGGTGTAACCTTTCGCTCAATACTCAAATCTACAATTGAAGTATCTGAAGCCGCATCAATCGAGGATACACGACGGAAGGAATTGTTAGTTCGCCTCACCTTCCCGAAGCGTGGGTTTGTTTGCTTTACAAATTTGGTTCTCTCTATGCCAACCCCCCTCTCTTTTTCGTAAGACTGAGGTATAGGTAGGGCTAAAAAAAAGCAAAAAAAAGAGTCAAATCGCACCATCTCTATAATAAGTAAATGCCTTTTTTTCTCCTGAGGTTGTCGGAATTATTCGCAATAAAATATTGGCTACAATTGAGGAGGTCTTATCAATGAAATTTCCATTTCCACGGGATCTAGGCATAATTCCCAACCCATTCTATATAGAATTGTTTTCATTCCTTCACAAAATAACATAAAAACAAACACATTCGATTCTTATAATTATAAATAGATTGATCCATATGCTCTACTCTAAATCCATATGCTTTAAATGGATAAGAGAGATATGGATTTTCCGCTCAGCTCAAATTGTATCCTTTTCCTTCTGCTTGGACACGAAGAGATATGAAATATTTGACTAAGACTGGATTTCATTCCACTTTCCTATTTCTGAACAACAACTTATGTTATCAACTATTTCGTGTTTTCAAAGTTATTAATTGTCTCATACCCTATTTTTGATTTCGATAGTATGGTGTAGCGTATCTTATGCAAACGGAATTCTAAGGTTTCTTTATTTTATTATGCAATAAGAAGAATTCTTCCATTTTCTTTTTCTTTAGTTGCGGGAAAACCCAAATTAAAACTTTTATTTTATAGCGAGCGCAATTTCTAGTAAAAAATCCTGTATCCTTCCACTTAGATCAAAAGGAATTTTTCCAATAGAACTATGGAACCCCCGAGTGGTTGCGGTTGTACCTGTACTGCAGGAATAAGAAAACTCGCTATTCACTCAGTTTATTTTCCATAATAAGTTATGTAGGAGAGATGGCCGAGCGGTTCAAGGCGTAGCATTGGAACTGCTATGTAGACTTTTGTTTACCGAGGGTTCGAATCCCTCTCTTTCCGTTTTTCTTAATTCATCAACGTTAAGGATCACAATGTATCAAATCAAATAACAATTTTTTCCAGCAATAATATAATATCTTATATTATCTTATTTTGATTTAATAGAAATTAGAAATTCTCTATAGCAAATTACTGTGGTATGTAAAATACACATAGAGGAAAAAAGAAAAAAGGATCCTAATCCTAGGGTTAATCAATTTTAGCTAGTTGATGGGAAAATACAAATTAATGGTAATGGTCTTAGGGCGATTTAGTTCGGGGAAAGGGGAAGGGAAGAAAATTCTATGAACCTTTCCTTTTTTCGTTAAGTTCAAGTCTGACGAGAGTAATATTCTACAACTAACAACTCATTTATTTTGAGACCGACCCACTTCCTATCTAGGATTTTATTTACTAGTCCTTTATATTCCAACGTGTCAATCGCCAAATGCTTTGGCAATTTCCCCGGGTCCGATGAAGCAATATAATTTTGAACCAGACCTTTTGATCTTTGGTTATCTTTCGTAGTAATAATATCTCGGGGTTTGCAACGAAAACTTGGTATATTGACTATACGACCATTAACTAAAATATGTCTATGGTTGACTAATTGGCGGGCCCCAGGAATGGTTGAAGCCATACCCAATCGAAAAAGGATATTATCCAAACGCATTTCAAGTAATTGTAGTAAAACCTGGCCTGTTGACCTTTTTGCTTTTCCAGCGATATGTACATATCTAAGTAATTGTCGTTCTGTCAGACCATAATGAAAACGCAATTTCTGTTTTTCTTGAAGACGAATACGATATTGCTCCTTTTTCCCAGAATTGAATTTTTTTTTAAGATTACTTCCGGATTTAGGTGTTTTTCTAGTGAGTCCTGGTAAAGCTCCCAGACGGCGTATTTTTTTTAAACGAGGTCCTCGATAACGGGACATGAAGACTCCTTTTTTTATTTTATTGAAATTTCATTTTACACAATTAATTTCATTGTATTTACATTACAGAATACATCGAAATTAAAACTGAATTAAACTACAGGATAAACAGAGTAAAATCAACTAAAGTACCCCAAAAAATGGAATTTCATCAAAATCTTTTTTTTTTGTATATATATTATTTATTTTATTGTTTTGTATCTAGCAAAATTGTAAGGTAAAAAACATAAAAGATCCTGGATTCTCCATTTAATTCGGAAAAAAAGAGATTCTTGTTCGTAGAACATCGATAGAGAAAAAAAAGCCGACTATCGGATTTGAACCGATGACCCTCGCATTACAAATGCGATGCTCTAACCTCTGAGCTAAGTGGGCTTACATAACGGAAATAGTGTAACAAATAGAAATAGGTATAGTATAGGAAATCCGTAAAATCTCAGATATTAGTTATTAATCTTAGCTATTAACTAGTTCTAAATTTGAAGTTATACTTATAAAAATAAAAAAATACTAAAACTTCTTAAAGATAAAGTTAGCTTGATATGCTTAACTATAGGATATTAAAAAATAAAATTATAGAATTTATTGGTATTTTCATTCGATCATTATAGACTTTATTATTTGTTAATAATTTGAGGATTAATATTTCACTAAGGGGAACATAGAGTCAGAGTAAATAAAATTGCTAATTCTGATTAGAAAAAAAGAATAAATATCAAGCGTTATAGTATAATTTTGAATACTATAAAAAAGTAAGACGGGAGGTGGGGGAGATAAAAACTTTTGGATATATTGATTCGGATTGAATTGCAAATACATCAAGGATAGAATCAATTCAATTCTGAATTGCAATAAGCAAGCGAGGTCTCTCAAATAGAGTCGAACTGAACTGCTAGACTACGTTGAGTGATGAACTCAATGATTCAAAAAAAAAACTAAGAGATGGATGAAATTACACAAGGAATCCTGGTCTCAAAGAAGAGGGAAATGGGGATATGGCGAAATCGGTAGACGCTACGGACTTGATTGTATTGAGCCTTGGTATGGAAACCTGCTAAGTGGTAACTTCCAAATTCAGAGAAACCCTGGAATTAAAAAAGGGCAATCCTGAGCCAAATCCGTGTTTTGAGAAAACAAGGGGTTCTCGAACTAGAATACAAAGGAAAAGGATAGGTGCAGAGACTCAATGGAAGCTGTTCTAACGAATCGAGTTAATTACGTTGTGTTGTTAGTGGAATTCCTTCTAGTTCTAAATTAGAGAAAGAGGGGTTTTATACCTTATACATTTAATAAACACGTATAGATACTGACATAGCAAACGATTAATCACAGAACTCATATTATATTCTAATTATAATATAGGTTCTTTATCTTTTTTAAAAATGAAATTAGAAATGATAATGATTATGAAATAAAAAACTCATATCATAATTTTTTTTTTTCATTATTGTGAATCCACTCCAATCGAATATTGAATAATCAAATTCTTCAATTAAAATTCAAAGTTTTCGAGATCTTTAAAAAAGTGGATTAATCGGACGAGGACAAAGAGAGAGTCCCATTCTACATGTCAATACTGACAACAATGAAATTTCTAGTAAAAGGAAAATCCGTCGACTTTATAAGTTGTGAGGGTTCAAGTCCCTCTATCCCCAAATCCTCTTTTATTCCCTAACTATACTATATTATTATTATTTATCCTCTTTTTTTTTTTCTTTTTATCAATGCACTTTTTTTTCTTTTTATCAATGCAATGGGTTTAAGATTCATTAGCTTTCTCATTCTACTCTTTCACAAAGGAATGCGAAGAGAACTCAATGGATCTTATCCTATTCATTGAATAGATTTCTTTTTTATTAGAGTATCGGCAAGAAATCTTGGTTATTCACTCTATTTTTAAGTTTTATTTAAGTAAACCATGCACAATGCATAGGACTACCCCCCCCATTTTCAAATTTAAAATTTGAAATACTTTAATTAATTTTTAGTCCTTTTAATTGACATAGATACAAATACTCTACTAGGATGATGCACAAGAAAAGGTCAGGATAGCTCAGTTGGTAGAGCAGAGGACTGAAAATCCTCGTGTCACCAGTTCAAATCTGGTTCCTGGCAGAGAAAAAAAAAAAAAAGATCCACCGAATAGGTATTGATCCAAATACCTCGAGATGGATTGTGATACATATTCATTAATAATATTTATTCATCTAAGTGGATAAATCTATAATATAAATATAGAGGCACTTCTTTTTCTTTTTAAAGAAGTTTTAAAATATATCTTTTCTTTATGATAAAGAAGGGGGTGAGATTCCCCTTTATTTTTTTGCGTTTCTTAATTTTGTATTCCGCTATTCCGACGAATATTTTTTTAGTCTTGCTTATCTTTATCTTATCTTATTTTCCTAGTTGTGCTAAGTAATGTGCGCGGTACAAAGTTCCTGGTAGAGAACTTCTTTGAGTCATCCTATTTTTCTGTTCATATGAAGGAAATTAATATGCGATTTTCAAAATAGGGGAATCCAAATGAAACCCTTTTTTTGCTCAGTCTATCTGGAATGCTTTTGTATAATTAGGAATTAATTATAAATAGGTATTCCGTTTCATCTAGGAAAAGAACCTAAAAATATTCCTTGACTTGAATAAAATCTGGAGTTGTGTTGTATAAGTGAGCATGAATTTCTTATCATTCAATGAGCATCTTGTATTTCATAAAAATTGGGGGTTATATAATCCTTACGTAAGGGCCAGCCTATCCAACTTTCAGGCATTAGGATACGTTTAAGGCGCGGATGATTATCATAAGAGATTCCCACCATATCATAAGATTCGCGTTCTTGAAAATCGGCACTTCTCCAAATCCAGAAGACAGACGGAATTCTAGGATTATCCTTTTGGGCAAAGACTTTTATGCAGACTTCTTCTGGATTATCTATACCATATTGTATTCTCGTAAGATGATACACGCTAGCTAAAGATCCACCGGGTGCTACATCATAAGCACATTGGGAGCGTAAATAATTGTAACCATATACATATAAAATGACAGCAATGGAATCCCAATCCCCTGCTTTTATTTGTAAAGTCTCTATTCCTCGGTGATCAAAGCCCAAAGATCTATGAACCACCTCATGTTTGACTAGCCAATTAGATAACCAACCCTGCTGCATTGTCTTCATCTCTCCCTCTTTGTATAAATATTTCACATTTCGGATGCAAGTTTGAAAGATTGCCCTGCTTTTTATTTTTCTACACAAAAGAGCCCCTCTCCTAATTCACTAATTTGTAGGAAGGTACTGAACTTTTGGATTTGAAAAAAGTTTCAGAAGATATATCTAATGTAGATGGTGATTGATAGAGCAATTCTTGCTCATAAGTTCCTGTATGAGTACTGCGCCTAACATAAAGCTTGTGACTGGTAGTAAAACATCTATTTTTATTTTGAGATAGAGTTTGATCCTCAACTATTTCTCGCGATATCTTCTTACGAAGTTTTGTTAGGGCATCTATAACTGCCTCCGGTTTAGGTGGGCAGCCCGGCAAGTAGACATCCACAGGAATTAACTTATCAACTCCCCGAACAGTACTATAGGAATCCGTACTGAACATTCCCCCTGTAATAGTACAGGCTCCCATAGCAATGACGTATTTTGGTTCAGGCATTTGCTCGTATAATCTCACTAAAGAGGGAGCCATTTTCATTGTTACCGTACCGGCTGTTAAAATTAGGTCTGCTTGCCTAGGACTTGATCTTGGTACCAATCCATAACGATCAAAGTCGAATCGTGAGCCTATTAATGAAGCAAATTCAATGAAACAACAACTGGTACCGTATAGAAGGGGCCATAAACTGGAGAGTCTTGACCAATTCGAAAGATCATTTGGTGTAGTTGAAATAACAGAATTGGAACTTGTTTGGTCAAGTAAGGGAAACTCAATCAAATTCATAACTGTCTCAATAGAATCTTTTCCTTCTTTTTTTTTGTCTAAATATTCAGTTAAGACCATTCCAAGGCTCCTTTTCGCCATGCATAAACTAAACCAACAACTAAGATAAGCACGAAAATCAAAGCTTCGATAAAAACGGATACACCCAATACGTCGAAACTCATTGCCCAAGGGTATAGAAAGACGGTTTCCACATCAAAAACAACAAAAACGAGCGCAAACATATAATAGCGTATTCGGAATTGTACCCAAGCCCCTCCCATGGGTTCTATACCCGATTCATAACTAGAAAGCTTCTCTGGTCCTTCACTAACCGGGGCTAAAAGTCCTGAAATCGAAAATGCCAAAATAGGAATAAGGCTTGCTATTATTAGAAATGTCCAAAAAATATCATATTCGTGAAGCAGAAACATAATGTACTCCCATTAATGTGGAATAGGCGGAACTTAAATTAGTCAATTCAATTCAGCATTGTCAATTTATCCAGAACTTCTCTCTTTTCCTCGGTGAAACAAGAATCTTTTTTGTTCAAACAAAAGCGCTTAGTTTAAGTTTAGCCTTTGTTTCCTCTGTGCTGCATCTTCTTTAAAGATTCATCCAATGGAATCCCAACTCCCTTTCTTTTGGATTTCCATTCTATTTAGATATGGTGTATGTAGATCTAATTCTTATATAAAGAAAACTTTCTCGTTTCACTTTGTCTCGCTTTCTCTAGAATCTCTAGAAAAAAGAATAGCTCTATCCTTTATTTAATATTTAATAATAAAATAATAAGAGACTATTAAATAAAAATGAGAATACTACTAAATTAGAACCTAATTAAGATAGTAGGACTAATCTATGCAGTATAATTAATGAGAAGTAATACTATAAAATAAAAATAAAGAACTCTATTTCAGAACTATGAGACAGAATATTCTGTTTTCTTATTTACTCTTTACTTTATTTTTTCTATTTAAAGTTGATCAATTTACATAATGTATCTATAAACAAAGTAATAAATATACTTAAAACAAAGTAGGAATTCGCAAAATGGATAAAATCATTGCAGTTATTATAGGGAAGTCTAGAGATATCCTATTTGAAGGAGGACGGGATTCAAATCAGGGAAAGGATCCTTTCTTCTATTGATTTGATAGAAATTCGTTTTTCTTTTCCTGTCTGTATGATTTTGATTTTCGATGAATGAGCCTTTGGTAATGCTTTTATCTCTATTCTATGTCGCAGGCGCCTATCCAGTCTATAAACAAATACTAATGAGAAAATGAAAACTATACTAAACTAAAGAAAACATAGGATAGAGATCCTAAAATCTAAAAAAGGGCATATTAGGGCTATACGGATTCGAACCGTAGACCTTCTCGGTAAAACAGATCAAACGGATTATTATCGAAATGATTTGAACTGTTTCAAAGACCCAACATGCATTTTTTTGCATTGGGCTCTTTCATAAACTGATTTAAAGATCAGTTAGTCCACCATAGTTTTTCTTTACGGAAAGATAATGAGATGGCTCCCTGTGCTCTGATTGATTTTTTGTATTATGATCTATCTAGGAGCAATACCAAAGTGTTTCAAAGGAGGATTACCTTGACTTAGGTCTGCCTCCGGTCTAAATTAAATCAACCTAAGTGAAATGGAGTCTCTATCGTTCCACTGCAAGAGTTAACTATGAGACTTCATACACCTTAAAGTTCATAGAACGAAAAGAAGTTTTTTGGAGGCCCTTATCCTCATTACGCCTAGCATTTAGTGGGCTGGATATTTACCTTATCAACTAGCAAATCCATAAGGGTTCTATTTGATTAGGCACCTGAATTGGCACCTGAATCGGACTGAACCGACTGTTTGTCAGGCTACTGTTCTCCTATTCTCTCGAATCTATGAAGTAAGACATTGATTTTGCAATAAGATCGATTATGTTCATTGCATAATAAGCTCCTTTGAAAAGCATTGGCGCACGTGTAAACGAGTTGCTCTACCGAACTGAGCTATAGCCCTTATCAGAGATATCTTAACATATAGATAATTTCTTGTCAAGATGAATATTTTCTAATGCCAGAGGATACCCCTTTGATCTGTATCTGTTTAGTATTTAGTTTAGTATTTAGTATATAACAGACCAATAACAGAGCGGTATTGCTTAGAAAAGGGATTCAATATATAATCGATCGAAGTAATGGGTCTTCCTTTGTGGTGATAAATTGCCTACTTAACTCAGTGGTTAGAGTATTGCTTTCATACGGCGGGAGTCATTGGTTCAAATCCAATAGTAGGTAAGTAGGTAGAAAAATTACTAGATAGCATTGGACTTACTTCGCTTCGCTATCTAATAACTTTTTCTACCCCTCTTCCCTTTTTCTTTGTATCAACTATAAACCACTGGATTGTCTTCAATTGGATGGGGGAATCCAATTGACAGCCTCGATTCGTATCCTAGCTCGTCTGAGAGCGAGCTTCGCTTCAACCAAATCTTTCGTACCCTCAGCTTTACTCAAGTTAGCTTCGGCTATTTCAAGTGCCTTTTGAGCTTCTTCCGGATCAATATCACTACCCAGTTCCGCATCATTTCCTAAAATGATGATCTCATTATTAACTATTCTCGCAAAACCGCTCCACAGAATCGCTGTTAACCATTGGTCGTTGAGGAGGCGTATTCTCAAAGGACCCATATCTACTGCTGTGTTAATGGGGGCGTGGTTTGGTAATACGCCAATTTGGCCACTATTAGTGGATAAAATGATTTCTTTCACTTCACAATCCCAAATAATTCGCTTAGGAGTCAGTACATAAAGATTTAATTTCATTTCTTCGATTTGTTCTCCTCTTCTAAGGTTATAGCTTTCGTGCTAGCTTCATCGATGTTACCCACCAAATAAAAAGCCTGTTCAGGTAGGCCGTCTAATTCTCCGGAAAGGATTAGTTGAAATCCCCTAATAGTTTCCGCAAGAGCAACATACTTTCCTGGAGAACCAGTAAAAACTTCTGCCACAAAGAACGGTTGTGATAAGAAACGCTCAATTTTTCTTGCTCTTGCTACAGTTAAACGATCCTCTTCCGATAATTCATCCAAGCCAAGAATTGCGATAATGTCCTGAAGTTCTTTGTAACGTTGTAAAGTTTCCTTAACTCTTTGCGCAGTTTCATAATGTTCGTTGCCAACGATCCGAGGCTGTAACATAGTCGAGGTTGAATCTAAAGGATCTACTGCTGGATAAATACCCTTGGAAGCTAATCCTCTGGAAAGTACGGTAGTAGCATCCAAATGTGCAAATGTTGTGGCAGGGGCAGGGTCGGTCAAATCGTCTGCAGGTACATAAACTGCTTGAATCGAAGTTATAGATCCCTTTTTAGTAGAAGCAATTCTTTCTTGCAAAGAACCCATTTCTGTACTAAGAGTAGGTTGATAACCCACTGCGGAGGGCATTCTCCCTAATAAAGCGGATACCTCTGATCCTGCTTGAACAAAACGAAAGATATTATCGATAAATAAAAGCACGTCTTGCTTATTAACATCTCGGAAATATTCCGCCATAGTTAGGGCAGTTAAACCAACTCTCATACGAGCTCCCGGTGGTTCATTCATTTGGCCATAGACTAGAGCTACCTTTGATTCCTCAATATTTTTTTCATTAATTACTCCGGATTCCTTCATTTCCATATAAAGATCATTTCCTTCACGAGTCCGTTCCCCTACTCCACCGAATACGGATACGCCCCCATGAGCTTTAGCAATGTTATTGATTAATTCCATGATCAGTACTGTTTTACCTACTCCAGCCCCCCCAAATAGTCCTATTTTTCCTCCACGTCGATAAGGAGCTAAAAGATCGACGACCTTAATACCTGTTTCAAAGATGGATAATTTCGTATCTAACTCGATAAAGGCAGGCGCAGATCTATGAATAGGGAACGTTGCACTACTATCTACAGGACCCAAATTGTCAACAGGCTCCCCAAGAACGTTGAAAATTCGTCCGAGAGTAGCTCCACCGACCGGAACACTGAGAGGAGCTCCCGTGTCAATCACTTCCATTCCTCTCATCAACCCGTCCGTAGCACTCATAGCTACAGCTCTAACTCGATTATTTCCTAATAATTGTTGTACCTCACAAGTCACATTAATTTGCTTATCGGCAGTGTCTCTACTCTGGACTACCAAAGCGTTATAAATATAAGGTAACTTGCCTGGGGGAAAAGTGACATCCAGCACGGGTCCAATAATTTGATCGATACGACCTGTACTTTTTTCTTCAATTGTGGAAACCCCGGGAGGAGAAGTAGTAGGATTGGTTCTCATAATTATCACATAATTAAAAAAAAGGAATTTGTCGAAATTTTTCTTTTTTTATTGTTGAATAATGCCAAATCAAATCAAAAAAAATCCAAAAGTAAAAAGGAAATGAATTAGTTAATTCAATAAGAGAGAAAAGGGGACCAGGACTTGATTTCGTTGCCCAAGCGAATCCCATTCAATCGTTTACTCATGGAATGAGTCCATTGGAAAGTTCAATCAATCTTTTTTTTCATATACATTTTGCCTTTTGTGGAGGATCTGTGCCTACTCTACTTTCCTATCTAGGACTTCGATATACAAAATATATACTACTGTGAAGCATAGATTGCTGTCAACAAAGAATTTTATTAGTATTTAGTTAGGTATTTGCATTCAAAATAAGAAAAGAGAACTATTAAGAACTTGTAAAATAAGGATTAGGAATTAATTTGGGTTGCGCTATATCTATCAAAGAGTATACAATAATTATGGATTTGGTAAATCAAATCCATGGTTTAATAACGAACCGTGTTAACTTACCATAACAACAACTCAATTCCTATCGAATTCCTATATTGGAATTCCTATAGGATAGAACATACACAGGGTGTACGCATTATATATGAATGAAACATATTCATTAACCTAAGCATGCCCTCAATTTTCTTTAATGAGTTGATATTATATTAATTGAATATCCTTTTTGTTTTACGAGATTTTTGCTAAAGTTTCATTTACGCCTAATTAACATCGAGTAGACCCTGTTATTGTGAGAATTCTTAATTCAAGAGTTATAGGGAGGGACTTATGTCACCACAAACAGAAACTAAAGCAGGTGTTGGATTTCAAGCTGGTGTTAAAGATTATAAATTGACTTACTACACCCCAGAGTATGAAACTAAGGATACTGATATCTTGGCAGCATTCCGAGTAAGTCCTCAGCCTGGGGTTCCGCCCGAAGAAGCAGGGGCTGCAGTAGCTGCCGAATCTTCTACTGGTACATGGACAACTGTTTGGACTGATGGACTTACCAGTCTTGATCGTTACAAAGGACGATGCTATCACATCGAGCCTGTTGCTGGGGAAGACAACCAATGGATCTGTTATGTAGCTTATCCATTAGACCTATTTGAAGAGGGTTCCGTTACTAACATGTTTACTTCCATTGTAGGTAACGTATTTGGTTTCAAAGCCCTACGTGCTCTACGTTTGGAGGATCTACGAATTCCCCCTACTTATTCAAAAACTTTCCAAGGCCCGCCTCATGGTATCCAAGTTGAAAGAGATAAGTTGAACAAGTACGGTCGTCCTTTATTGGGATGTACTATTAAACCAAAATTGGGATTATCCGCAAAAAATTATGGTAGAGCGTGTTATGAGTGTCTACGTGGTGGACTTGATTTTACCAAAGATGATGAAAACGTAAACTCACAACCATTTATGCGCTGGAGAGACCGTTTTGTCTTTTGTGCCGAAGCTATTTATAAATCACAGGCCGAAACCGGTGAAATCAAGGGGCATTACTTGAATGCGACTGCGGGTACATGTGAAGAAATGATTAAGAGAGCTGTATTTGCAAGAGAATTAGGGGTTCCTATTGTAATGCATGACTACTTAACTGGGGGATTCACCGCAAATACTACTTTGGCTCATTATTGCCGCGACAATGGCCTACTTCTTCACATTCACCGTGCAATGCATGCAGTTATTGATAGACAGAAAAATCATGGTATGCATTTCCGTGTATTAGCTAAAGCATTGCGTATGTCTGGGGGAGATCATATCCACTCCGGTACAGTAGTAGGTAAGTTAGAAGGGGAACGCGAAATGACTTTAGGTTTTGTTGATTTATTGCGCGATGATTTTATTGAAAAAGATCGTGCTCGCGGTATCTTTTTCACTCAGGACTGGGTATCCATGCCAGGTGTTATACCGGTAGCTTCAGGTGGTATTCATGTTTGGCATATGCCAGCTCTGACCGAAATCTTTGGGGACGATTCTGTATTACAATTTGGTGGAGGAACTTTAGGACATCCTTGGGGAAATGCACCTGGTGCAGCAGCTAATCGAGTGGCTTTAGAAGCCTGTGTACAAGCTCGTAACGAAGGGCGCGATCTTGCTCGCGAAGGTAATGAAATTATCCGAGCAGCTTGCAAATGGAGTCCTGAACTAGCCGCAGCTTGTGAAGTATGGAAGGCGATCAAATTCGAGTTCGAGCCGGTAGATACTATTGATTAACTAGATAAAACTAAAGATAAAGAAGGTATAAATAAAAAAGAAACGAAATAAAAAGAGAAAAAAATCAGTTATGAAATGCAGTAATTCTTCTTTATTCTTCTAATTGATTGCAATTAAACTCGGCTCAATCTTTTTTAGAAAAAAAAGATTGAGCCGAATAAAAATAGATCATGATATGATCATGAGACTTGACAAATTGAGATTCGTCTATTCTATATATCTAGAATATATATATTAAGGTATAATACAATAAAGAAATACAAATAAAATAATAAAATAATAAAATATAGTATTATCATATGATAATGATAATGGAATCAAATACGCAGTATTTACAGAAAAAAGTCTTCGTTTATTGGGAAAGAATCAATATACTTTTAATGTCGAATCGGGATTCACTAAGACAGAAATAAAGCATTGGGTCGAACTCTTCTTTGGTGTTAAGGTGGTAGCTGTGAATAGCCATCGACTACCTGGAAAAGGTAGAAGAATAGGACCTATTCTGGGCCATACAATGCATTACAGACGTATGATCATTACCCTTCAACCGGGTTATTCTATTCCACTTCTAGATAGAGAAAAAAACTAAAGGAGAATGAATGAAAAAAGACATAGTTTGGAAGTTAGACCTTTTTATAGGACTCTCTTTCAATTTCAAAAAAGAGGACGTTTGAAACTTTTAACAGGCGTAATCGTGAGTCAACAAGTGACTCGAACTGTGTGTAAAAAAAGAAGCATTTTTTTTTTTTCAAAATGCTAGAACTAGATAAGGAAGTTTTCTATAACCTTGAGAAAAAGGATAAAAAGGTAGTTTTTTTTTAGTTTATGACTCCGATCAAGAGCGAGAAATCCTTGATTTGGGATTGGACATAGAACCTGGACCCATCGTAGAGACGTTTAGTTCAAAAGAAAGGATCGTATCCTGATGGTAAGAATTATACTTTCGTGGAAATACAGCGCTATAGACTTCAATGCGGTAGAGTAGACGTTTTGTTTCTAATTTTTCTGGACCAAACCTCCGCTCCGACCCAACGATACAATGAATTTTTTCTGTTCATATTCATAAATAAAAAAGATTCGGAATCGCAATGCTACTATATGCGTCCAGAGGAGTATTTGGAATAATATTCTTCTATAATCCATTATTGCGGGGGGTCTTACTAACAGGGCTTCGCTGCACGGGACAGGTCTTCGTCGAAAAGCTAACTCCACCCGGCATTTTCATACCCTTTCTTTGGGTGGTATATCGCCTTTTAAAGTCTAAGAGGGTAGTAGGGGATCTATAGTAGGTAAGATAATTTGCCCTTTGATTTTGATTGAATATACTATTTTTCCGCCTTTACCACGCATTATTGTATGCGCTTCTAGAGAAGTATGTATGCAGGAAGTAAATTCTAACCGCTTTCTTTTGAATCCAATTTCAAATTAGATTAGAAAGATAGAAAGGCCATGAGGATGGGAAAATCAAAATAAAATCTTTTTAATTAGTTCTCCTTTTTTGGAATTTTCTTATTATCCTTTCATTTTTTTTACAGAATATTTTTCAAACTAAAAATAAAAAATACAATACAATAGTCAATATTCCTTATAATAGATATACTTAATTATATCATAAGAATCTTAAGATATTTTTCGACTAGATAGAAATAGTAAATTTGAATTGAGACACCTATTCCATGACGGATTTAAACTTACCTTCTATTTTCGTGCCTTTAGTAGGCTTAGTATTTCCGGCAATTGCAATGACTTCTTTATTTCTTTATGTGCAAAAAAATAAGATTGTCTAGTATTTTTTAGTGTAAGTAATATAATATGGTAGGGTATGTGGCTTTTTCTACACACACTTTCTACACACAAATGAAAAACGGTTATGGATGCGGATATAGGCTACGAGCATAAATGCATGAATATGCAGAGCCAGGTATAGCGAGTTTTATTTTATTTATTTTAATTGAATCAACGAATATTTTTTGAATAGAAAGTCAATGTATCTAACCTATTATTTCACAGGAGTACTAGTTGCTGAAGGCGATTTCAGAATCAAAAAAAGTAAAGTCAAAATTATTTAGCTTATTCTCTCAATTTCAATCGACCGCTGCTGGATTTAGTATATCTAATATGAATTGGCGATCAGAACACATATGGGTAGAACTTCTAAAAGGTTCTCGAAAAAGGGGTAATTTTTTCTGGGCCTGTATTCTTTTTCTAGGTTCACTAGGATTCTTATCGGTTGGGATTTCCAGTTATCTTGGTAAGAATATTATATCTATACTTCCATCTCAAGAAATTCTTTTTTTTCCGCAGGGGGTCGTGATGTCTTTCTACGGAATCGCAGGCCTATTCATTAGCTCCTACTTGTGGTGTACTATTTTGTGGAATGTAGGTAGTGGTTATGACCGATTCGATAGAAAAGAGGGAATAGTGTGCATTTTTCGTTGGGGATTCCCTGGAATAAAACGTCGCGTCTTCCTTCGATTCCTTATGCGGGATATCCAATCAATTAGAATTCAGGTTAAAGAGGGTCTTTATCCTCGTCGTATTCTTTATATGGAAATCCGGGGCCAGGGGATCATTCCCTTGACTCGTACTGATGATAAATTTTTTACTCCACGAGAAATTGAACAAAAAGCTGCCGAATTGGCCTATTTCTTGCGCGTACCAATTGAAGTATTTTGAGGTATCTTTTTTGAACTGAGTTGAATGAAGAAAAGAAGAATTGGAAGAAGAAAAGTTTTCTCAACACAGGGAGGAAGTCCCTTCTAAATTGGATTTGTTATTGTAAGGGGATTTTTAAGTATTTATCTAAAGGAAGGAACAAACGAGGATAAGAGAAATTTGCTTTTAATTTTTTTTTATCCAAGTTAGATATATCGCATACTATTCTTCCTTTTTCATCCGAAAGGGCTTTTTTTTTATTCTATTTCACTATTTCATTCCATCTAGATCTAAGAAAGAACCCAATGCACTGAAATTCCACTAATAACTAATATACAAAAAAGAAGAATAGATACAGGGTATCAAACCTATAGAGTTTTTGCTTCAAAGAAATAGAAATATCATGAAATAGAAATATCATCATATAGAGTCAGGGAATGGAATAGAGTCAGCGAATGAAGCATATTCATTAACAACTCCATTTACAGATCAAAAATGAAAAAAAAGAAAGCATTGCCTTCTTTACTATATCTTGTATTTATCGTACTTTTGCCTTGGGGGGTCTCTTCCTCATTTAACAAATGTCTGGAACTTTGGATTAAGAATTGGTGGAATACCAGGCAATCCGAAACTCTCTTAACTGATATTCAAGAGAAAAGGATTCTAGAAAGATTCATAGAATTAGAAGAACTTTCTCTCTTGGACGAGATGATAAAAGGGAAACTAAAGACACATGTACAAAAACCTCCTACAGGAATACACAAGGAAATAATACAATGGGTCAAAATAAATAATGAGGATCATCTCCATACCATTTTGCATTTCTCGACAAATATAATCTGTTTGGCTATTCTAAGTGGTTCTTTTTTTCTGGGTAAAGAGGAACTTGTCATTTTGAATTCTTGGGTTCAGGAATTCTTCTATAATTTAAATGACTCAATAAAAGCTTTTTTTATTCTTTTAGTTACTGATTTTTTTGTTGGATTTCACTCCACCCGTGGTTGGGAACTAGTAATTCGTTGGGTCTACAACGATTTTGGATGGGCTCCTAACGAGCTTATTTTCACTATTTTTGTTTGTAGTTTTCCAGTAATTCTAGATACATGTTTGAAATTTTGGGTCTTTTTTTGTTTAAATCGTCTATCTCCTTCGCTTGTAGTCATTTATCATTCAATTAGTGATGCATAAATTCATTTGATCTCCCGATATTAATATTAATCAAATTAGCAAGCATCTTTTTTTAGAAAGAAAGCCCTTTTCCATTTTAGCAAAATTCTTTCTATTTATACCTACTTTAAGGTATTCATCATTGCAGTACAACTGTTGCAGTAGAATGACAACAGATTCGTGTATAGGGAACTAGATTAGCTTAGCTACCTATCTAATTTATTGTAGAAATTCTGGGATCTGCGATTGGACATGGAAAATAGAAATACTTTTTCTTGGGTAAAGGAACAGATAACTCGATCGATTTCTGTATCGATCATGATATACGTAATAACTCGGACATCTATTTCAAATGCATATCCCATTTTTGCGCAGCAGGGTTATGAAAACCCACGAGAAGCAACTGGACGAATTGTATGTGCCAATTGCCATTTAGCTAGCAAGCCCGTCGATATTGAAGTTCCCCAAGCTGTGCTTCCCGATACTGTATTTGAAGCAGTTCTTCGAATTCCTTATGATATGCAATTGAAACAAGTTCTTGCTAATGGAAAAAAGGGAGGGTTGAATGTAGGTGCTGTTCTTATTTTGCCCGAGGGATTCGAATTAGCGCCGCCCGATCGTATTTCCCCTGAGTTAAAAGAAAAGATAGGAAATCTTGCTTTTCAGAGTTATCGTCCCGATAAAAAAAACATTCTTGTGATAGGCCCTGTTCCCGGTAAGAAATATAGTGAAATTGTCTTTCCCATTCTTTCCCCTGATCCTGCTACGAAGAAAGATGCTCATTTCTTAAAATATCCCATATATGTAGGGGGAAACCGAGGAAGAGGACAGATCTATCCTGATGGTAGCAAGAGTAACAATACAGTCTATAATGCTACGTCAACAGGTATAGTAAGAAAAATACTACGTAAAGAAAAGGGGGGGTATGAAATATCCATAGTTGATGCATCAGATGGACGCCAAGTGATTGATATTATACCTCCCGGACCAGAACTTCTTGTTTCAGAGGGGGAATCCATCAAGCTTGATCAACCATTAACAAGCAATCCTAATGTGGGAGGTTTTGGTCAGGGGGACGCAGAAATCGTGCTTCAGGATCCATTACGTGTCCAAGGCCTTTTGTTCTTCTTCGCATCCGTTATTTTGGCACAAGTTTTTTTGGTTCTCAAAAAGAAACAGTTTGAAAAGGTTCAATTGTACGAAATGAATTTCTAGGTCCCGGGATTTCTTACCATCAAGTTGGTAAAAAGCCTCGATTTATTGGCAATTGCTAGAATTATCTATGATCTATTTTGGAAATCCTTTTTTTGTTTAGACTGCTTTTTGTTTATGAGATGTCTGGAATTCCTTATTTATATCCCATGCAAAAGAAGAGAATCCAAGGCAAAGGCGAGAACAATCAAATTAAAATTTCTTCTTTTTCGGAGGGATTGCAGGTCTTCTTAATCGTCTATTCGGCACAAGAAAAAGCCTTTTTCTTGTGCCGATTCTTCTTGTATCAAAATAAGAATCCTTTTTCTTCCTAATTCGTCAAAGATTACTATTTCTTCTTTATTCGGGTCTGTCTCTTGGACCTCTTTTTCTTTTGCTTAGGTTTAGCCGAGGTAGTGGACAAACAGAGGGGAAGAAAATATGGCGGGGGAAAAATTTCTTGTGATTGTGAGCAAATTGCTTGGCTTGTTTAATTAAGTTCAACTTCAAATTTACAGAAATTTTGCAAAAAAAAAGTAAACTCTTCCATTGAAGGTTTTTTTATTTTTAGGCTAGTTGAATAGTTTTGATTAAGGTTTTATTAGTTTATTACTCGAAACTAAATCAAGGATTTTCAGGATACTTCCTTCGTGGAATAAGATATTGGATCCTCGAGTGATCTCTTTTTCTTGTTGCTTCATAAGAGTGAATCGAATAGATTCAATTCGCGTTATAAGAGTAAAATAAAAATTCCGCGGGTCCTTTCCGCTCTAATCAGATAAAGGGGGGTAAGGACCCGCTAAGCTCCTACTTTTTCATGTTTACAATCTGGTCCCTCCGATTACTATAGAGATGAACCCAATCCAGAATATGAACCATAAAAGAAAACACCTACTAAACCAATCACAGCAATACCAGCTACAGTACCTATCAGCCAAAGAGGAATTCTTCCAGTAGTATCGGCCATTTCCCCTACTTTCCTCCACATTTTATCAATTGGTCATGCTAGAGACAAAAACAGTCATGGGTAGTTATAAGGATGGTATCCTTCCAAATGGGATAAGAGAATTCTTATTAGTCTCTTTCTTTCTCTCAATTGAAGAAGTAATTGGAAAATAAAACAGCAAGTACAAAAATGAGTAATAAACCCCAGTATAGACTGGTACGATTCAATTCAACATTTTGTTCATTCGGGTTTGATTGTGTCATAGTTCTATAGTTGGAATTTGTTTTATCGTTGGATGAACTGCATTGCTGATATTGATCCCAAGAAAAAAACAGTAGGTACAGCTAGTCCGTGAATAGCCAGCCATCGCACTGTAAAAATAGGATAGGTTCGATCTATGGTCATTGAGGGCCTCCTAAAAGGATCTACTAAATTCATCGAGTTGTTCTAAAGAATCAAAACGGTCGGTTATTAACGGAATTCCTTGTCGGCTTTCCGTGAAATACTCGTTTGGCCTAGGACTTCCAAACACGTCATAAGCTAAACCCGTACTGACAAATAACCAACCCGCAATGAATAGGGAAGGTATAGTAATGCTATGAATAACCCAGTATCGAATACTGGTAATAATATCAGCAAAAGAACGTTCTCCCGTGCTTCCAGACATGCTGAACTCCCAAAATTTTTGTACATTCAAAAAAGGAATTGATTCCGTAAAAGATGGGATCGACCAGTAAATAGAAAATTACTGATATTTCATCCTTGTGAGATTGTCAATTTTGTACCAAAGGTGTATTTTGAGTATACCGAATTAGTATAGCTATCCTTCCTATGGCACAGCAATCTGGTTTTGCCTGGTTCCGAAACATAATTACTTTTTTATTTTTTTTTTGTCTATAGGTAAGCTATATGTTATTCAAGGCATCAATAGAAAACCCCATTTTTGTAGGTTCTACTTACTTTTCATTGGCTTCGGAATAATAGAGTAATTCGGAATAGCAGCCAAAATCTTGGGAAAATCTAAGTTAATGATCAATAGGTTTGGATAAATAATTTAGGAAGGATATTCTCATACTGACACAATACAAGGACAAGTATATGTGAAATCTATCCTTTCATAATTCGTAATTCATCCTTGTATTGTTTGTTGGATTAGGTCTAACTTTCTTGACCAAACTGCGAGCGCGGAACTTTACGAGATGAAATAGGGAAAGACAGAAGATAGAATAGAACTTAAAAGGATAATTGAAGTGACTCGTCTTCGAATCTACTTTGGTTGGAGTTCGAAAAAGGAATAAAAATAAAGTAAATTCAAGGAAGAGCTTTCTTTTTTTTTTTTTTTTAACAGCCCCTTGGCAGGTCGTGGAATGCTTTTGTTCTCCTCTTATTCCATATGGAATACAATCAGTTAAAATAAGAAGGAATAGGGGAATATTCGATCGTTCACTCCAAAAAGAGGGTCCTATTGAAAAAGAAATTATCCAAAATAGAAAGAAGTTTTTTTTTTCAAATTCAATTGTTTATTTATCTCTTATTCAAAAATTTCCCTGAAAATTGAATTTCTTTTTTTCATTCAATGGGGTTAGATGATCTAGTTCTTAATATTATTACTTTACTCAATTGACAAATTCCACAACAAATCTCTTGATTCGGAATTAGGGACTCATGTATCATCTGATGAATCCACTTTCTTTTACACTTCTGTATCTTACTCTATCTTGTTTTTTAGTATTATCTAAAATAACTGATGAATTATGAATTTTCCATAACTTAGGTAAATGCTTTACCAACATATGTAGTGTAGTAAAAAAAAATAAATGGAATTTAACTCTTTCATGCTTACTTTAACTAGTTATTTTGGTTTTCTACTGGCTGCTTTAACTATAACCCCAGCTCTATTTATTGGCTTGAACAAGATACGCCTTATTTGAATTGACTGAATAATTATAATTCAGAAAAGAAAAATCTTTCTTTGGGATTCCTGGCATTCTACGACTCTTTTCCAGACTAATTAGGAATTCTTTTCTTGGTCATTGAGATTCGTGGATAATTTAGAGTACTATTTAGGGATAGATCGTACCTCTTTTTTTATCCCCTCGAACAAATCGAAATGATTGAAGTTTTTCTATTTGGAATCGTCTTAGGCCTAATTCCTATTACTTTAGCGGGATTATTCGTGACTGCGTATTTGCAATACAGGCGTGGGGATCAGTTGGATCTTTGATTGAGTCATTTTTTTTTTTTGATTGACCTCCTCCAGACCAGAGAGGAGGTCAAATTGAAATTGGAGTTACAATTCAATTTTGTTAAGTTATTTTACTCTGCTTCGACATAAAATAGATGGAATCACGCTCTGTAGGATTTGAACCTACGACATCGGGTTTTGGAGACCCGCGTTCTACCGAACTGAACTAAGAGCGCTTTCATTCATTCAAAAAGAAAATCTTTTTCTATTCCTAATGTATCTCACGTACGTATAGTCTCCACAAATTCAAGTTATACCCACTTTACTTTAATTGATCTCGTCGCTACTGCCTATAAAGAAGAAAGAAGTAATAGGTAGGGATGACAGGATTTGAACCTGTGACATTTTGTACCCAAAACAAACGCGCTACCAAGCTGCGCTACATCCCTTTTCCAAATTAAATTGTTGTACAATGCCATTGTACACAATTCCTGTCTTCTTTTCCACATCATAATTTTCTTCTTCTTTCTTTCTCTATCTATATATAGAACCCTCGTGTCATTTCTTCTTTTTGGTCTCATATAATTAAGGAATTATATACATATAAAATCCAATATAATTTCGCCTATAAAAGAAGGATTACTTTTCCTTGGTAATATATAGGAAGAAGGGGTCATCTTTTTCTTTTTTAGGGATAGGAAAATTTCGTCGATATGGTTCATTTTATATATAGCATAACAATCTTGGGCAAGAGTTTATGATCATATATGTATTCCAACAAGGAAGGAGGATTTTCAATGCGGGATATAAAAACATATCTCTCTGTAGCACCCGTGCTAAGTACTCTATGGTTTGGTGCTTTAGCAGGTTTATTGATAGAAATTAATCGTTTATTCCCAGATGCTTTGTCATTCCCTTTTTTTTAATTCTAGTTATTGCTATGGGAGGGATAGATTTCTTCGTGATATGACAAAATTTGATCCTTTTCAATCTTTTTTTAGTATCGGAAGGAAAAAGAAAGAAAAGATGGATTGGGTTGAACCTCAGAGTCATTAAAAATTTGGTAAACCCCATTTTTGAAAATAGAAATTCAATTTAAAGGGGTACCCAAGCTAAATAAGGCCTCAGAAATCAGAGCATAGAAAAGGCGGGGCTGGCTAATTAAATGAAAGGATTTCGAACCAAAATCTTTGCTAATTCGACAAGGATTGTATTCTTTAATTATTTCTCTATTTTTTATTACTTAATTAAAGAATAAAAAAAAATTATTCTAATGAATTTTATTCTTCTTCTTCGGATTCAAAATAGAAGAATAAAAGAATAAGTAGAAGAATTAAGTTAAGTCAATCCAAAAAGAAAAGGAGGTTCATGGCCAAGGGAAAAGATGTTAGAATCAGAGTTATTTTGGAATGCATCAGTTGTGTTCGAAAAGGTGCCAATGAGGAATCGACGGGGATTTCTAGATATAGTACTCAAAAGAATCGCCACAATACACCCGGACAATTAGAATTCAAAAAATTTTGTCGTTATTGTCGCAAGCATACGACTCATCACGAAATAAAGAAATAGGAACATCGTGTGTTTGATCTTTCCAAACAACAGAAAGAGTAAGAACTTCATATTTAATATATAAAGAAAACATAGTATAGAATACAAAATACAAATCAACTCATCTGATTTCCGGTAGATATTATTTCATATGTATAGAGGGTATTCATATACTATAATATGAATCAAATAAGATATGGATCAAAGAAAAACTACTTCTTCTGGATCCTAAATTAATAAAATAAAGAAGTGAATTTTCAAATTTTCAAATTTTAAATAAGGAATAAATCATGTATACATCTAAACAACCTTTTCTTAAATCTAAGCAACCCTTTAGTAAATCCAAGCAAACTTTTAATAAATCCAAGCAACCCTTTCGTAAATCCAAGCAAACTTTTCGTAAATTCAAGCAACCTTTTCGTAAATCTAAACAACCTTTTCGTAGGCGTCCCCGGATTGGCCCGGGAGATCGAATTGATTATAGAAACATGAGTTTAATTAATAGATTTATTAGTGAACAAGGAAAAATATTATCGAGACGAATAAATAGATTAACCTTGAAACAACAACGATTAATTACTCTTGCTATAAAACAGGCTCGTATTTTATCTTTCTTACCGTTTCGTAACTATGAGAACGAAAAGCAATTTCAAGCCCAGTCAATTTCAATAATTACAGGTTCTAGACCCAGAAAAAATAGACATATTCCTCAATTAACGCAAAAGTACAATTCCAATCGAAACTTAAGAAACAACAACCAAAATTTAAGAAACAACAACCGGAACTTAAGTTCCGATTGTTGATGTTTTATTCGAATTCGAAAGGGCCAGACCTATATATATTATAAAGAAAGTAATCCAGCTCGTTGATTCCTACCACTTAATCTTAATTTATTGTATCTTCCCGGAGTTCCCTCTCCGGGAATTCATCTTTTATTATTCCAGTATATTACTTTATTTATACCTTTAATTGATGATCTTTATTTTATTGGAAATCGTGTAAAGATTATTTGGATTTGATACAGCTACTTGTGCAAGCATTTTACGATTAAGAATCAATTTCTTCTTGTACAGGTTGTGTATTAATTTACTATAACTATCGAATACTTTATATACCCGCGTTGCTGCGTTTATCCGAGTGATCCACAAACGACGAAAATCCCTCTTTTGCCTACCTCTATCTCGATGAGAGGAAACAAAAGCTCTTTTTACCTGTTGGGTAATCATTCGATTAAGTCTTAAATGAGCCCCTCTAAAGTTTGAGGCAAATGAACGCATTTTTGTTCGTCGTCTCCGGGCTATATATCCTCGCGGAACTCTGGTCATTGAATCAAATTAACCTTAATGAATAACTAATGATTTCTCTTCTTTTAGCCACCCTTTTTCTCATTAATAACAAAACTAATTATTCCGATATATAAAATATTAATTCCAATGGCTTTTGCTATAGTAACCTTCCCAACCACGATTTTTTATTCCACTCCGTTCAGTTATTTCTATACGAAATAACAAATTCATTCTAATAATACTAAAAAAAATAGTGGGTTCCATCGTTTCTATGGTTCCCTTTTAAACGGTGAGGCCCTCTCTATACACCGGAGCCCTTTCTTTCATCAAAAGGTATTGCGAACTTGTATAGTCCACATTCTTTGGCTCTACCTATCCATTATAGAGTAAATAGCTCTTTTCACAATAAGAGTTATCCATACAGTGACGGTATTTAATTATGAAAGTTGGCTAAGTAGCTGACCCTGTTAGTCCGTTCTTTTAAGATAAAGGAGCATAAGCCTTTTTCTTTTTATTACTATTTCCTCCGCTTAATGGATAACCATTTGCTACCAATGGGAGAATTGCTTCTTATTTCCAATTTAGATAATTGGATTTGCACCAAAGGAAACCATAAATTCCATATACCATAGAAATCTAGGATAGAGAAGCTATATCCTATTCATTGGTACTAATCATGGATACTTCAATTTTTTTTATATTTGTTTGAAGTCATGATCTGAACGAGTCGCACATACACCCTAGCACATGTTCCTCGACGCTGAGGGCATCCTTTAAGCGCGGCCGTTTTTCGAGCATTTCGTATTGGCTGTCTTGCGTTTCTAATAAGTTGTTTAACCGTCGGCATGTTGTATGTATATAGAAAAAAATGGATTGGTTTAGATCCATCTTAACCTGATGATTGCTCATCATGAAGTCTTTCTATTTTCTATTAAATCGAGGAAAACACGAATTTAGCTGTGAAATAACTTTACAAGAAATCCGGACACTACCAATCCTTAAACATTTCTGGAAACCACACTGGATCAGTATCGCAGTGCTTGTCAATCATTTCATCCCCTACAATATCGACAAGTCCATAAGCTTTGGCTTCGTCTGCTGACATAAAAACATCCCTTTCCATGTCTTCGGATACAACCCAAAAAGGCTTGCCTGTTCTTACTGCATAAACCCTTGTGATCATTTCGCGAACTTTGTGTAACTCTTCTACTTCTAGTAAAAATTCTGGTGTCCTTGCCCGATAATAAGCACTAGCAGGTTGGTGAAGCATAATCCTCGCGTGAGGGAATGCTATACGCTTGGTGGGTTCTCCTCCAAGCAGAATGAAGGACGCCATGGAGGCGGCTATTCCGAGGCATATTGTATATATATCTGGTGTCACCGTTTGCATCGTATCAAAAATAGCCATTCCTGAGATTAGCCACCCGCCTGGGGAGTTTATAAACAAAAAAATATCACTAATTCCATCTTCTATACTCAGATATACCATGAGACCTGTAATATGATTCGTGATCTCGCAACGAATCTCTTGACCTAAAAAAAGTGTCCTTTCTCGATACATAACATTGTATAAGTCAACCCAAGTCGCTTCTTCATCTCCAGGAATCCGGTAAGGTACTTTTGGAACACCAATGGGCATATTAGATTAATATTATTAAATTTAAGTAAGAAAACCACACTTTAATATGGAAACGTAAGAATGGAACAGAAAGAAAGAATCCGCAGTTTATTGTCTTAATTTTTATTCTTATTCTATATGAATATTATAGATTCTATTAATACGTAGATTGAAAGGTTATACATATAAGGAATGTAAGACAGATTGAATAAAGAAAAGGGAATGGGTGATTTGAATGCTAAACAAAGAGGGGTAGCGATCTATTCTTCGTTTTTTCCAAATTGGCCAAGTTACCCATTGCATATTGGCACTTATCGAGTATAGAATAGATCTGCTTCTCTTTCTTCTTATGAACAGAATTGGCTTCTTATTTTTAATGGAATGAAATAAATATTCGCGCTTTCTGACACAGAATCCCCTAGAAGGGTTAGGTACATAGGATATGGATAGTCTTTTTCAATGCGATAAAATAAAGCGACATCGTGTCTATTTTTCTTTGCTAAAGGGGTATTTCCATGGGTTTGCCTTGGTATCGTGTTCATACTGTCGTATTGAATGATCCGGGTCGATTGCTTGCGGTGCATATAATGCACACAGCTCTAGTTTCTGGTTGGGCTGGCTCAATGGCTTTATACGAATTAGCAGTTTTTGATCCCTCTGATCCTGTTCTGGATCCAATGTGGAGACAAGGTATGTTCGTAATTCCCTTCATGACTCGTTTAGGAATAACGGATTCGTGGGGTGGTTGGAGTATTTCAGGAGGAACTGTAACAAATCCGGGTATTTGGAGTTATGAAGGTGTGGCAGGTACGCATATTGTGTTTTCTGGCTTGTGTTTCTTGGCAGCGATCTGGCATTGGGTATATTGGGACCTAGAAATATTCTCTGATGAGCGGACGGGAAAACCCTCTTTGGATTTGCCCAAGATCTTTGGAATTCATTTATTTCTTGCAGGGGTGGCTTGCTTTGGCTTTGGGGCATTTCATGTAACGGGTTTGTATGGTCCTGGGATATGGGTATCCGATCCTTATGGACTAACTGGAAAAGTACAAGCTGTAAATCCAGCGTGGGGTGCAGAAGGTTTTGATCCTTTTGTTCCGGGGGGAATAGCTTCTCATCATATTGCTGCGGGTACATTGGGTATATTAGCGGGCTTATTCCATCTTAGTGTCCGTCCGCCTCAACGTCTATATAAAGGATTACGTATGGGCAATATTGAAACTGTACTTTCCAGTAGTATCGCTGCTGTTTTTTTTGCAGCTTTCGTAGTTGCTGGAACTATGTGGTATGGGTCAGCAACGACCCCAATCGAATTATTTGGGCCTACTCGTTATCAGTGGGATCAGGGATACTTTCAGCAAGAAATATATCGAAGAGTTAGCAATGGTTTAGCCGAAAATCTTAGTTTATCAGAAGCTTGGTCTAAAATTCCCGAAAAATTAGCCTTTTATGATTATATTGGTAATAATCCGGCAAAAGGGGGATTATTCAGAGCAGGCTCAATGGACAATGGGGATGGAATAGCTGTTGGATGGTTAGGACATCCCGTCTTTAGAGATAAAGAAGGACGTGAGCTTTTTGTACGCCGTATGCCTACTTTTTTTGAAACATTTCCGGTTGTTTTGGTAGATGAGGAGGGAATTGTTAGAGCAGACGTTCCTTTTAGAAGAGCAGAATCCAAATATAGTGTTGAACAAGTAGGTGTAACGGTGGAGTTCTATGGTGGCGAACTTAATGGAGTAAGTTATTCTGATCCTGCTACTGTAAAAAAATATGCGAGGCGTTCTCAATTAGGGGAAATTTTTGAATTAGACCGGGCTACTTTGAAATCTGATGGTGTTTTTCGCAGCAGTCCAAGGGGTTGGTTCACTTTTGGTCATGCTACCTTTGCTTTGCTCTTCTTTTTCGGACACATTTGGCATGGCGCTAGAACATTGTTCCGAGATGTTTTTGCTGGTATTGATCCAGATTTGGATGCTCAAGTGGAATTTGGAACATTCCAAAAAGTGGGAGATCCAACTACAAGGAAACAGGCAGTTTGATACACATTGTTATAGTATCTTTCACCTCTCTTTTTTGATTTGACATGGGAAACATCTCCCATCCTTTCTTTGACTCTTTTTCTTTCTTTATATGGGAAATTATCCCAAATGACAAATGAATAGGTGTGGAAGTTATAATTGTAAATAAACCAGGATCGAATCTATGGAAGCATTGGTTTATACGTTCCTTTTAGTTTCGACTTTAGGGATAATTTTTTTCGCTATCTTCTTCCGAGAACCACCTAAGGTTCCACCAACTCCAACTAAAAGAATAAAATAATTTCATTTAAGTAAGAAGTCCCCCTATCTGGGAGACTTCTTACTTAAATTAGTCTCCGTGTTCTTCGAATGGATCTCTTAATTGTTGAGAGGGTTGCCCAAACGCGGTATATAAGGCATACCCAGTAAAGCTTACAAGTAAACCAGATATGGAGATGGCGACTAAAGTTGCTGTTTCCATTTTTATAGAATTTCAAGATTACAATGGATCTACGAAAAGATCGTGTATTTACAACTACAACGGAATAGTATACAAAGTCAACACCAATGATTAAATAGAATTTATGGCTACACAAACCGTTGAAGATAGTTCTAAACCTAGGCCAAAACGAACTGGTGCAGGTAGTTTACTGAAACCCTTGAATTCGGAATATGGGAAAGTCGCCCCGGGTTGGGGGACTACTCCTTTTATGGGGATCGCAATGGCTTTATTCGCTATATTCCTATCTATCATTTTAGAAATTTATAATTCTTCCGTTTTACTGGACGGAATTTTAACCAATTAGGTTTCTACTAACTAAAACTAGGAAGTCAGAGTTTTTCCATCCAAAAAAGCCTTTCTAGTTTAAGATCTACATTTCTAGATATTATGGTAGTTCGACCGCGGAATTTTTTTGTTTCGGTATCTCTGGAATATGAGTGTGTGACTTGTTAGAATTGATCCTATTGATAATACATAGAAAGGGCCTGTTATCTCTATCAAGATGATTCTAATTCGTCAGATATTATTTATTCTAGTATCTGGAACACGAAATAGATAGAGTGGATCAAAAAAAAATGGAACTATGATTCATACTCACTATTAAGACCTCGCAACCAGACTGAAAAATTCAAGTAGTTCTTAAATAAAAATAAAAAAGAAATTTTCTTCCTTCCAATTTTGTTTGCCCAAAAGACAACTTTTTTTCTCTCGATTTTGTCGAGTCATTACACTGATTCAATAAATGATTATCAAGCGGTTCTTATTCGAAGAACCCTTGCCTTTTGTTTAGCTTGAGACTAAATCATCGTGGCTCTAGTATGAATCTAAGGTTTTAATTGAACTGATTCATAGGATCTCAACAAGATAATTTCTATATTACGCATAAAAAAACAAATCCTTTATAGGGAAGAGAAAAGTCAAGAAGCCTCTAATGACCAACATAAGGGAAAGGAAGAAAGAAAGACGCGCCAACTTGAGATTTTTTGGCATTATCATCACAAAGAAGATATTCCGGATTTTTCTTATTTGATATCTTCAAGGCAAATCGACCCAATTCAGTGGCTGATGAAGTTTTGAACCTTTTTTCTAATATTCGTTGAAAATTTTTGTGTTTCTGCTTGAGCCGTACGAGATGAAATTTTCATATACGGCTCTTAGAGGGGGACTCGGGTTAGTTACCTATCTCAATAAAGTATATGATTGGTTTGAGGAACGTCTTGAGATTCAGGCAATTGCAGATGATATAACTAGTAAATATGTTCCTCCCCATGTCAACATATTTTATTGTTTAGGGGGAATTACACTTACTTGTTTTCTAGTACAAGTCGCTACCGGTTTTGCTATGACTTTTTACTACCGACCAACCGTTACAGAGGCTTTTTCCTCGGTTCAATACATAATGACCGAGGCCAACTTTGGTTGGTTAATCCGATCAGTTCATCGATGGTCAGCAAGTATGATGGTTTTAATGATGATCCTGCATGTATTTCGTGTGTATCTCACAGGGGGATTTAAAAAACCCCGCGAATTAACTTGGGTCACAGGTGTGGTTTTGGCTGTTTTGACTGCATCATTTGGTGTAACTGGTTATTCTTTGCCTTGGGATCAAATTGGCTATTGGGCAGTCAAAATTGTGACAGGTGTACCTGACGCCATTCCGGTAATAGGATCGCCTTTAGTGGAGTTATTACGCGGAAGTGCTAGTGTGGGCCAATCCACTTTGACTCGTTTTTATAGTTTACATACCTTTGTACTGCCTCTGCTTACTGCCGTATTTATGTTAATGCACTTTCCAATGATACGTAAGCAAGGTATTTCGGGTCCTTTATAGGGAAGGCATATCATAGAGAATTATAATTATCATATATCATATCGGGTAGGTTTTGGTATTTCATTGCTACAAGCATGGGTTATTGTAAAATAACACATGTCATTTGGATACTTCTCTTCAACTCCAAAGTATTTTTATACAATACAAATAGTTGAAGTTAATTTTACGAAAGAAAAAAGGCGGATTATGGGAGTGTGTGACTTGAATTATTGATTTGGCCATGCAGATAAAGAATTGGATCTGCCACATTAGAATTCACAACCAAAGGTGTCTCCGCATCCAATCAACATGTAAGTCCCCTACCTAGGAAGGATAGGCTGGTTCACTTGAGGAGAATATCTTCTATGATCATACCGCAACCATGTCATCCATGAACAGGCTCCGTAAGATCCCATAGAGTAGAAATGGAATAAGTCATGTGACATGATCCAGTTCTCTATTTATTACACTTACCTTTTTATTATAGTATGGAAATGCATTCATTTTCTTTGCATCGATTGTGATCCGCAATACTATCGGAGTAAAAGAAGGGATCTAAGGAAGAATGTAGGCTAAACTTTTTGATTTTTTATTAGTAACAAGTAAATATTTTGTTTGGAGGTAAGAAACTTGCGATATTGAGGGGATAAATACCAACTAATCAAGAGACATGAGACAATCCACAAAGCAATTGATCATGATCAAATTTGTAAGCCCACTTGGATATTGAGCATTTACCCATAAGAATAGGATTATTTTCAATGAGTAGTTGTAGGTGCAACTTCGGAAAAGAGAATCTGATAAAGCTTTTCTTGCCTAGAGTCATTGAGTCATTATAAACCTTAATTCTATTAAGGATCTTCCGCGGTCTTATTTCTTTCACTCTTGCTCGAGCCGGATGATGATAAATTCTCATGTCCGGTTCCTTTGGGGGATGGATCCTAAAGAGTTCACCTATCCCAATAACAAAGAAACCAGACTTAAATGATCCTGTATTAAGAGCTAAATTAGCTAAAGGGATGGGACATAATTATTACGGGGAACCCGCATGGCCCAACGATCTTTTATATATTTTTCCAGTAGTAATTCTAGGTACTATTGCATGTAATGTAGGTTTAGCGGTTCTCGAGCCATCAATGATTGGTGAACCGGCAGATCCGTTTGCAACTCCTCTGGAAATATTACCCGAGTGGTACTTCTTTCCCGTGTTTCAAATACTCCGTACGGTACCCAATAAGTTATTGGGCGTTCTTTTAATGGTTTCTGTGCCAACAGGCTTATTGACAGTACCTTTTCTAGAGAATGTCAATAAATTCCAAAATCCATTTCGCCGCCCAGTAGCTACGACCGTTTTTTTAATCGGTACTGTAGTAGCTCTTTGGTTAGGTATTGGAGCAACATTACCCATTGATAAATCATTAACTTTAGGTCTTTTTTAGATATTTTTTGATTCATTCAACCGTGAAGTACCATAGGTATCTAGGAAATAGTTACTTCCAAGTGAATCTTCCCTAGATACCTAAAATCCATTTTATTATGATCCATTTCGCGAAAATATAGATTGTACCAAAGATGCTAAATTGTTTTCTTTTTATTCTAACTCGAAAAAGAAGAAGAAAAAAAATTGCAATGGATTTAAAACGAGAGTTTATTCTTAAGTAAATCAATTGGGAGATGCTTCTCTAGAGTGTCCCATATATGTTTTCTATCTTCCATACGAAAACTGTCAATTCTCAGAAGATCTTCTTCAGTCTTACTCAAAAGGTCCAATAGTGTATGTATATTGGCCCTTTTTAGACAATTATACGTTCTAGAAGTCAATTCTAATTGATCAATAAAAATACAATTCAATGGAATTCCTTTTTTGTTTTTCTTTAGATTAGTTAATCTTTTTTGAAAAGTAAAAAGGGGTGGAGTAAACCTGTTTTTATTTTCTTCGAAACTAGCGCCCTCTTCCTCCGCGTGTAGAAAAGGAAGAAATAAATCAATCAAATTACGAGAAGCCTCATAAAGTGCTTCCTTAGGGGTTAAACTTCCATTAGTCCATATTTCTAGAAAAAGTATCTCGTGTTTTTCATTTCCATTCCCACAAGAAAAAATACTATAATTCACATTTCGAACAGGCATGGATACAGCATCTATAGGATAACTTCCATCTTGATAGTTCTTTCTGAGTTCTGTCTGATATCCACGATCTCTCTTGATCTGTAAATCAATACAGAAATCAATGGGCTCTGTCAAGTTAGCTATAGGTTGTGCCGTATCAACGATTTCTACGGAAGGCGGTAAGATGATATCTTGAGCAGTTATGTATCTAGGACCTTTGACGCAAATGGATGCGTCTCTAACTCCATAGAGATTACTTCTCAATACAATTTCTTTCAAATTTAGTAAAATTTCTTGTACGGATTCTTCAATACCTGCTATTGTAGAATACTCGTGCGGCACGCTCCCAAATTTTGCACGTGTGATACATGTTCCTTCTATTTCTCCAAGTAAAGCTCTTCGCAAGGCAATACCGACGGTGTCCGCTTGACCTTTTCTAAGCGGGGACAGAATGAAACGACCATAATAAAGGCGCTTACTATCTACTCTTGATTCAACACACTTC